>NC_048300.1:19115691-19222684 GCF_013100865.1 Trachemys scripta elegans
GGACTGCCCGAGCGCTACCGGCTTCACGGTCGCTCGGGCAGTCCTTTTCGCGTGGCTGGGAGTGGGAGGGAGGAGGGGGCGGAGTTGGGGCGGGGAAGGGGCGGAGTTGGGGCGGGGCTGGGGTGGGGAAATGGGCAGGGCCAGGGCCCCGTGGAGGGTCCACTTTTTTTATTTGTTCAATATGGTAACCCTACTGTTACCCCAACATTCAGAGCTACTAGATTTTACTGAATCCTTCAGATACATTCTTTATTTGAAATATAAATTGACAACAAAATTGTTATTTCTATCTTGTTTTACTCACCACTCTCCAAGGTGCAAAGCCAACTTAAGAAAAATAATGTTTCTAAGAACTGAACTATGCTCTCAGTCAGCCAAAAGTTATGGGCATGATGCAGGAGTCACTTGGTGAAAGTCTATAACTGAGTTATTCAGGAGTTCAGACGACAAATATAATGATTCATTCTGGCCTTAAAGGCTATGAATCTAAGAGTATTTAGAACTAAATCATGTAACACTCTGAGCTACAGCTGGCTGGGAATTTTCCCTCAAACTATTTTTTTGATTAAAAATGTAGTTCCCACAAAAATGAATTTTTCCATAGGAAAATTTCAATTTTGCTGATTTCTTTTTATTGTTATTATTTTATTTTCTTTCGGGATAATCAGAACAAAATACTTGTTTCAGATTGGGTGAACTTTAGTCTGCTGTTGTGCCTCATGGGAGCTGTAGTTTGGTTAGCTCATGCCCAATTCTCCTCTATGGGCCAGGCTCCATGGTTGGGCTATAGCTCCCTGATGCATTGTGGTTCCTCACTGGTTAAATTGATGTGGTGCATCATGGGAGTCACATGACCATGTTGCATCATAGGAGGTGTGGCCCAGCTAGGTAACCCTCCCATAAAGGAGAATGGGGGCATGAAACACCAGAACTACAGATCCCATAAGGCACTTGGATAGTTCAGCAGGACACAAATTAATATCAAACCAAGCTGAAATGAAAGATTTTGATAGTACAAAACTGAACTTTGCTGCAATTCTGCAAAATATTTCGATATTTTGACTTTTCATGCCAATTTGAGAAGAAAACAAATTTTGAAACACTGGAATTTCCAGAGGCTGGAATTTCCAATTTTTAACCAGTTCTACTCACAGGCCATGTCTACAACGGAAAATGTATTACATTAGCTAATGTGTTAACTAATACATTAATACTGTGAATAGTATGAGGTGAAATATAACTTAGCATCCACTGCAGTTGGGGACAAGTTGTGTTTAAAAATGTATTAGCCAGTCATGTTCATATTTAGGGTCAACCTCAGGGGAACGGGGTTAAGATTAATCAGTTCGCACATTTTTAATCTGACAATCCTTGTCCACACTAGCTCAGATTGTCCAAAGAACCTCAGGGAATTTGAATTGGATTTAGGTGCCTAACTCCCTTGAGCTCCTTTGAAAATCCCAGTCACAAAGGGCAAAATTGTGTTTAACATTGTGCTATTTGACACATTTTTAACATGATGCACTTTCCCAGTGTAGATAAGAATATGCTTAAATGTAAATTGTAAATTAAACCATAACCCCTTACATTGCAAAACCACCTAAGACCCAGAAAACAGGCCATAAATAGAGACGCTGGTCCTCTCCATGGATAGACAGAAATAGTTATTCAGGGGTGCTCTTAAGATCTCTCTAATGGCTGGTCTATGTGGCGTGGCCATGTGTACTAAAGGGGTGTGATTTCTAAAGTGCACCAATATGTCGCGTTCTAACTGGCCTTTGTGGACCCTGATGATGTGCACTCAAAGTTCCCTAGGACATGTTAACATAGGGAACTTTTAGTGCTCGCCAGCAGGGTCTACATGGGCCAGGTAGTGCACAACATGTTGGTGCGCTGTAGAAATCACACCCCTCCAGTGTGCACTGCCGTGCCATGTAGACAAATCCCAAGCTTTTCTAGCACTCCCAGCTCTGCTGCCTGACGATCTCAGGTGAGTAAATGTGAATTGTAATTAGAATCTGCAATTTTTTTTCAATATGTAGAAAAGAAAAGTACACTCTGAGCCTGATCTCCTCTTATACTAATGGAAAGTGAGTGTAATTCCACTGATTTCAATAGTGTTATATTAACGTAACGCAGGAGTAAGCGGGAGGAGAATCAGGTCCTTTAAGTTTACCTGTTTTGTGAATATGTATTTTGCTGTTACCATGTTTTATTATTTTTCAGGATCTGTCATGGCTTTTAATGCCATGGCTGTTGTGTAGTGTCTTGTGGAACTAAATCTGGCACAGGTACAGAGTTATTTCTCTTTTACTAGCAGGACTCCCGCAATTGCTACATACTCTCATGCATCCTGTGCACTAGACTGACTCCCAGCTATTTTGGACATTTGCAGGTTATAATATGGTGGCCTTAAAGGGACACATCATTACATTTCTTCCCAAATGATTCACAAGCCTATCCTGGGCAGATAAACATAAACCTCTCTCTATTTTTTTTTTTTTCTGATGAAAAGTCTGTCACTATTACAGTCCTGCAGACTTTCACCCCTGGTTGCCTTCTCATTTCTCTGGTCACGTTCAAAAGACTGTTTTCCCACTATGTTTTTGCAATGGTGCTAAAGAAGTCTTTGTTTCAAAGGTATTAAGTAGACTGCTATGATTTGGAGGCGTTTTACCATCAGCAATCTTTTGTGGCTTTGGGCATCTTTATCTTGCATAATATTCTTGCTTGTTTTCTTTGCTGGCATCTCTAATATGACCCAAAATAGAAGGCTGGTTCTGTGATTCTCTGATTATGCCCCTCAAGAGTACCTCTAACAGCAGTTCTGTTTTTATTTTGTCTATGTTTACCTCCAGAATTTTACTTGCACAATGAGTCTCTGCCTGTTTGAATGAGTTTTTATACTTTTCCCTTGTGAAAATCCATTAAGAATTTCCTGAACCTTCAGAAGTTCCTTTTCAAGCACTTTCTTTTCAGTTTGCAACAGCTTGAAATCTTGATTTGACTTTGTCTTCCAGCTTCTTCACTTCAGCTTTTCAATTTCACAGCATCACCATTTGTGAATTCTTCTTTTCTGTGAGCACGTTCCAAATAATGCTGCAGGTGTACCCTTGAGAGATCTCTTTCTCTTCTAGTTCTTCTTTCACAGCTCTGCAGTTCTGATAGGTCTGCAGTCATATGTTCATCTTTCTTTAATTCTGTATTATCTTCTCTTGGAGGCACTGTCTGTCCAACAGTTATACTTTGTTTGACATCTGCCTAGTGCATAACCGATGGATTTTGACCTTATAGGACTACAGGCTTGCATGTTATACACCAGGAGTAGGCAACCTATGGCACGCGTGCCGAAGGTGGCACACAAGCTGATTTTCAGTGGCACTCACGCTGCCCGGGTCTTGGCCACAGGTCCAGGGGGCTCTGCATTTTAATTTAATTTTAAATGAAGCTTCTTAAACATTTTAAAAACCTTATTTACTTTACGTACAACAATAGTTTAGTTATATATTATAGACTTATAGAAAGAGACCTTCTAAAAATGTTAAAATGTATTACTGGTACGCGAAACCTTAAATTAACGTGAATAAATGAAGACTCGGCATACCACTTCTGAAAGGTTGCCAACCCCGTTATACACATAGACCTGACATTGTTTTCCATGGTCAAATCTGGTGACTCTACCAGTTCCATAGTTTGTCCAACATCCAACAGCCTGTCCAATGTGAACTCCGATTTACTAAGAACTGTCCTGGGAAGCTTTGTTCATAACACTTTTCATCTTGCTCTTATATTCCATAACAGCAAAATTACATGTAAGTGCCAGTGGGCATAGCCAGGAATTCAAATTGATCACTGCCTCACCTGTTTATTGTCTTGCTTGCCTGGAGACAAATGTTTCAGTACCACATTCTTTTTCTGCAGAGGCAAGAAACTAGAGGCTCTTCATCTCTGCCAGGGGTTTTGTTGGGCAGGGAATCATAAATGACATTTGCCTCCTCACCCACATAGTGCAACCAAACCAAATCCAGCTTGTCATTTTGGATTTCCAAGTCCAGACCACAACCAACAGCTCCCTTTCAAAGTGTGTAGCCTGTGCTCCCCCCTACACACACACCACACACACACACGCCTCGGTTTGCTGGCCAGTGCACTGGCCCATTCAGACCCATCCCTTCTGGAGAGCCTACCATCACCACTGTGGTGATCTACCCTGTGCTCCTGGTCTGCAAGGACAGAGATTGTGTCTGTCCCTTGCACAGGTTCACAAGGAGGGGCTCCTTGCACCTTCTCATCCCTTTCAAAACTTGCATTCAAATAGCACAAAACTTACAGCTCCCTAGAGATCTGGCTACACCTCCATCCTTATACCAGTAGACTAACAGGATAGATTCACAACAGCTACATATGACATCAGCATTGTTAGCTAAGGCCCAGATTGTGAGTGACTGCGAGCAATTCCCAGTTCCCACTCCAGGAACCAGGAAGGAACATGAAGACACAAAGAGATTGATTTTCCCCTTGTGCACTGGAACAAGGGCAGCATCATTGTACACCCTCTGTTCTAGTGAAGGCAGTGACTGCTCCCCCGACCTCGAGAAAGCAGAGCTCTGCTCTTAAGAGGAGGTGGAGAGAGGACAAAATGGATTTTGCTTGTAGGTTATCTTGAGACAAACACTAGTATTAAAAGTCTCAGCCTGAAAGGCAAATGTGTCAGAATGAGGGTGTGAAAACAGGGGATTACTCTAATAGACACTTAGCTGCAGCAGGGGCCACTAGGCACCTGTTATAATATATATGACTTAGCATATATAGTTCCTGAGAGGTGCTGGGCATTTGCTGAACTCCTGCAGCTCCCAGTGTAGTCAGCAGGCCAGGTTCTGTGCTCAGTTAGACCAGTGCAGCTCTGGAGCAATGGCTCTTACTTCAGTGACATACCTGAGGCAGCAGCCAGCAAGGGAAGCCCTGTCGGCACATATTCACTGGGACTATGAAGACAGGGAGTTGGGAGAGAGCCACACAGGAAGCAGCATGAAGGCACCAGGGGCCTGACTTTCTACTTCCTTACACGCCATGCCCACCTTTGCACGTTAAGTGGCTCAAGTTCCCCTAGCTTAAGTGAGCAGAGAATTCTGTTCATGTAGCATTTTGCACCGCTCACCTTGCGCAGGTGTAAATGACAACACAAGGTGTAAAGCAATGGAGTGTCTGGCTCAGGCACTCCACGCGGATGGGCCTAGCCAAAGCAGATCCCTCAAGACAACCTCCCTACTTTTCCTATGGCAGAGTTCATGTGGCACGTAGCATCCCCTCGCCTGACAGGAGAATTCAAAAGAACGCCACAGGAGGAACCTCAAGGCGTTCTCACACACACACACAGCCCCTTTGTGTCCCTCTCATCAGAAAATTTGTGGGGGGGACAGCCTGGGACTGAGGTGATGTAGAGATGTCAGGATAGCCATCATGTGGGAGACAGCTATGGCATTTGATACAGATTGGTCTGTTCAGGGGGCCCAGATCGAGGTGGTGCTGGTGATCAGGAGCGTGTGAGTAAGGCACACCTTCATCCCCCTTCCTTACCAGCCCTGCCGTGGATAGATAGCCCTGGACGGGGCCCACCAGGACATTCAGTACCTAATACAATGCATTACTTTTATGTAGACTGGAGAAAGGGTGCCCCTCAGCATTTGAGAAGAGATTCCATCTCTCCCTAGAGATAGGGCAACTTTCAGCAAATGGAAAGTTTATGTTGACTGAAGAGCAGGCAATGGGACTAATCCTGCGAGGTGCTTTGCACCTCTTGAGAGGTAAAGACGAGCTGCTCTGCCCTCCCACTAACGCCTCTGGAAGCTGAAAGTGCTCAGTGACTCTCAGCACTTCCCAGGACCATGCCGTATCATAATTTTCCCTTTTAATTTTCCCCCAAAAACATTGGGGTTTTCTCACAAATCTCCTTTAACTTGCACAGCTTTCTTGCTTTGCCTAATATTTTGCTCTTTGCTTTGCTGTTTTAAGTCTGGGTTCTAGCTGTAGATGGGAAACCTGGTCTGCAGGAATCTAGAAGTCTTGCAGTGACCTGTGACCCCCTCCAATTGTGAATTCAAGCATTTGATGTTTAAATCTTGCATGATGAAGTATGGGATGGTTTGTGGAGCTCACCGATTTTTTTTTCCTGGCATCTGCACCTGCTGAGAAAGAAAGCTCCAGCACTGAAGGGGCTTTTACCTCAGGGTGGGCTGGGGAGACCAGATTATGTAAACAACTTGTCTGTCTGAAAAGAGGGGGTCTTGACAAGTCCCATGTTGTCAAATGACAATTGTGACTCCTTGCATTTCAAAAGTCACGCTCAGATGGTGTCATCTGAAACCCTCTGGGTAATAGTAGCCTTTTGAGGTTATGATATCTCTGGATAGAATTCAATAAAAGAAATTCACTTTCAATTGAAGCATTGGAGCGCTGCCAGACAGCCCCAACAATGCACTATGTCTCCAAAGAAAATTGGATTGATCCCCTGGTTTTTTTTTTCCCTTCACTTTTCTATTTTTTTAAACCTCTCTATTTTTGTGTCTAACCTTGTTTCCAGGTTACTTTTTTATATTTCATCTCCCAATAGCTTGGGATTCTAAAGCTTTTAAAAATAAAACCCGGGACTTAAATAGTAGCAGCTAATAGAGTAACACAGATGCCCACAGCAGCAGCAGCAACGACAAGTCTCTCTCAATAGCTGACCTTTGCCACATACGCAAAAGAAAATAGAAAAGAAGCCGGCTCTAGGTGAGGCTGGATATTATTACAACCACCAGCTTTCTATTACTTGTTAAAAGGACTGGTTTAGTTATTGTTTTTGAAGCCAGGCGTAGACAAAAGCGCACAAAACCTGCCCAAATGCCACAGGCTAACTGTTGGCTTTTTGCTAAGGTTGTCACTCGCCTTGCCAAGTTTTTATTTCTGTGTTTGGCAAGCGCTGTAATTGTCTTTCTTCTCTCGCTTTTGCTCATCCAAGCAGACTAACATCGGGGGGGGGTGGGGTTGGGGGTGAGGTGTCAAACATGTGGAAACACTCATTTTCTTCTTCACATTCTCTGTCAATTTCTTGATCTACCTCCATCATTTTTGTTTTAAACACACGATTTCCTCTTGGCTACCAATCAGTTGAAGTGTGTTTAGAAAACTGGATGATAAAAAATGAACACCTTCAAGGTACAGTTCACGTGTGTGTATGCCTCCTATCTGTTCACTCCCCCTGAGGCTCTGGTACTGGTCACTACTGGAGACAGCATACTGGGTTCGATGGACCATTGGTCTGAGACAGCATGGCGGTTCTTATTCTGTATTTGAAGTAAGGGTATTACAAAGGGTGTTACTATTATCAGCTTTGCATAATCTCATTGTCTGAAATTTAGCATGGTGTGTGTGTGTGTGTGTGAGAGAGAGAGAGAGAGAGAGAGAGAGAGAGAAATCTTGTTATAGCTTAGACTTCAATATGGGTCTCATTTGTTTGTGTTTTTTTCAGGATAGGTTTTGATTCCTCCCCTGCAAACATTTACCGCACAGGTATTGCTTTCCCCTTTCTGTATGAGCAGGCCACTCTGCAGAGCAATTTTTCTTATTCTCACTGTAATCAAATTAATTTTCGCTCCTGCAGTGAGTGCTGTTCAGTCTGCTGTCTTACCATTAGAAGATATATAGACCATCCTGCATTCCCATACAGGCTGTTTCCCAAGCACCTACGTCAACTCACTTTCTATACACTTTTGGCTCACTGTATAAGCCAGTGTTGGGCAACCTGCGGCCTGTCAGGGTAATCCTCTGGCGGGCCGCCAGACTGTTTACATTTGTCCCTGCAGCCTGCACCGCTTCCCACAGCTCCCATTGGCTGGGAACAGCGAACTGGAGCCACTGGGAGCTGCGGGCAGCCGTGCAAATGTAAACAAACTGGTGGCCCACCAGCAGATTACCCTGATGGGCTGCATGTGACCTGCATGCCGCAGGTTGCCCACCAATGGTATAAGCCCTTTTTTACTGTCTCTATTTCCTAATTATTTTGGAAACAACAGGCATACAAAGGAAGAATGGTAGAGTAACAGTAGCCTAGCCCTTTCCCCTAAATATTATGATACTTATTTGTGTATACGTGACTCAGTTGTTAATCTATTTTAGGGCAGATTTACTCACAGTGGTGATCAGTTAGTCAAGAAATCCCACAGAAGTCAATAGAACTTATTGGTTGAGAAACTGCTTATCTATATAAGTAAGATATTCACACTCGGGCCCTTTAAAGCAAATACAGATGCAGCCTCCTTGTATAAAGGCAGTATTCATTTTAAAACAGAATATTAGTAGGACTGGCTACATCTGGTCATAAAATGGAAGTATTTTCTGTGAATAATTTCAAAAGAAATGAAAAATGTTCTGCATTTCCCCTCCCCTAAATTTAAGGTGGAGATTTTCTATTTTTCAACAACAACAAAATGAAAACTAAACATTTCACAGTTTTTGGTTACTTTTGTTTTTTGAAAAAGCTGAAAAGTTTCAGGTTTTCATTGAAAAACCAGAACATTTCATGAGAAAGGAAACTTGCCACAGAAAATGTTCACTTCTGAAGAGACATCATTTTTCAAAAAGAAATAATTTAACCAAAAAAATTGACCAGTTCTAGAAACATTCCTGTCAGAACCTACACATAGGCTTTTAGTGCCTGCAAAATGCAAGGGAAATTTCAGAGTACAATAATAGAGATCACTGTCAAAAGCAAACAGGACATAATAGAAACTTGCATGAATCTCAGAAGCAGACCTATTTTCTTTACCTTCTTTTGATACCTGAAAAATTGGGCATCAGTTACCAGGAAGCTGTCTGTCATTTTAAACAAATGTTTGCAGTATTTTGTAGCTATGTTGGTTCCAGGATATGAGAGATACAAGGCAGGTGAGGTTGGTCCAATAAAAGATGTACTTCTGTTGGTGGAAGGGACAAGCTTTCAAGCTTCACGAGTATAAATGTGCCTTATAGCAGCGTAGTTTATTTCATTTCTCAAACCAAAATAAACTAGAGCAGTATAAGCATTTTTCTATTCGTATAATCCATCTACAGTAGGGGTTTGTGACTATACCAGTTAACCAGTTGTGTTAACTATACCAGTACAGTTTAAATAGCAAAATCTTAAGTGTAGACAAGCACCTAAGGTTTCTCCCAGCCTGCCTGCTTAGAACTGCAGGTGATAAGAAAATAAGTTATTCTTGTAACTGGGAAGAATTTAAAGGGTTGTCTTGGAATATAATTTGCATTCTATTCTCACTGTAGTAAGACTGATTAATTCCTTGGGACGATAGTCTATGACTGCTGAGTGGTCAGGAAGTTTTGGACGCCAGGAGCAAACTATTTCCTCATTTGGAAGCGAGTCATCTCACCAGCGGATACTGTATAATTTACAGTGCCTGTACCAAAGGGGCCCACTCCTCCAGTCTTCAGGAGTTTCGAAATCAATGGGAGTTAACTGAAAACTAATCTGGGTGGATGTGCTGTGCCTGTTAAATCATTTCATAGACTCCTTATCTCAAATACAATTTAGAGAAACCAATAAGTATTTCATATCTTTGCCATTTTGGTGCCAATATAATTAATTCAGGCCTGAGGTACAGTCACCTGTAAGTTTCAGTATACTTACAGAATGAAGGCAGCAGTAGTACTAAGAATACAATATTTTATGCAGAGTGAAATCATACACTACCACAGAGACCAATCTAGGCACCTACATAACAGGTCTGACCTCCATCCTGCTTAGGCATGGGAGTCCTGGGATCATTTCCAAACGTAGATCTCTTCCTTACAGTGCTACCATTAGGGCTGACACTGTTCCAGACTCAAACCCGAAAAGGAGTTTTTAAAAGCCTATAATTACATTTGTTCAGCCTTGCACAATTGTTATGAAACTTAACCAGGCCAGGCATAAAATCTACTCAGCCCGCCTCTCTCATCAGGGTAATGGCAATGAAAAAATAAATGATATCCACCCATCAAAAAACCTACTTGCCCACTCGCCTTGGGCAAGTAAGATTTTGCAAGGCTGATTTGCTTGAATGTTAATGTGGGGAAGGGGCATCTTATATCTTAAGAATGACGTTTTTAAGGTCAGGCTTGACAAAGCCCTGGCTGGGATGATTTAGCTGGGAATTGGTCCTGCTTTGAGCAGGGGGTTGGACTAGATGACCTCCTGAGGTCCCTTCCAACCCTGATAGTCTACGATTCTATGAATGTTAAGCTAAGCCCAGTCATTCCATACATGAAAATACTGTTGGCTCCATGTCTGCTGAACTCCATTTTCAGTACGTCTATTTCAGATTTTCGTATCTATAATACAAAGCATAATATCAAAAGACAGGTCATCACACCGATTGCTCCTTTGTAACACTACGATTTTAAAACTACACTTAGGAATCACTCTCTCTGCCATCTAAAGCCTACTATACTTTGTGGTCCATTTTGCACAACGGACTTTGAATATGTAATTCCCGTGAAAAATAGCAGGAAGGCTGCAAATGGCAGGAGCCTGCTGGCATCAACCAAGTATAATGAAAGATCAAAAATAATGTTTTCCTGTAAAAAGAGATTCCAAGAAAATGATTCTTTTTTAAGTCCACCCGTTGGGATCGTCCATCTTTGCTAACTAGGGCTTCATTACCCATTTGATTTTTTTCCCCACACGCCAGGTTTCCCCTTTCCCTTTTTAAATAATCGGTTTCTTTATCTGCTTTCATGTTATTTAGCACTTATGTCATGGTACTATTAACCCTGCAGCTAAGCTAAAAATACCACATGTTGGCTTTCCACTAGAGGGTGCTGGAGAGCAATGTGCTTCACCTTATTAGAACTGGGAGTTTGTTTTGTTGTGTTTTGGCAAATAGTTTATCAGCCTAAAAATGCAGTTTTGAGTCAACCAAAAGCATTTGCAAATTTGGTTCAAATTGAGTAAATAGGTTTGACTGAAAAAAAAATGGAGGGGGGAGGGGAAGAGAAGGAGAATTTCCAAAAAAGTCAAAACATTTCATTTCAACGTTTTCAAAATTAAACATTTCAGTTTTTCATTTCAAAATTACATTGTTTTGAAATTTAGATAGATTTAACTGAAAAAATAAAAAGGGTAAAAAACATTCATAAATTAAACCAAATGAATCCCCTTCAGATTGTACAAAACATTTTGTTCAACCCAAAATGAATTTTGGGGTTTTTTGCGGGGGGAGGGGTGGAGGGGGTTGGTTTTCATTATGATGAGAAAAACTGAACATTTGGGGGTTGGCCAGAAATACGGGGGGGGGGGGAATTATTATTTTTCAGTTTGGCCACTGAGCTGAAAAAAATTAATTATTTGCCCACTTCTACACATTACCCTTCGCCACCATTGTGTGTCAACATATAACTGTAACAATCTAAGCCTCCGTGGATCAGAAGAGGCCAAAATGTGATGTTGTATTAGTTGGGGGAATTGTCAGAAGAATCTAAGGGATTTAGGAACACAATGACTTTCAATGCTCCTAAATCCCTCACACACTTTTGAAAATCTTCCTCCAGAATTAATTCATTGTCAGCACCCATATAGCACTCTGCGTTTTCATTCAGTAAAATATTGGATCCTCACAACTGGAGCTGGATGAAAATTTCCTTTTGAAAGGTTTTTCCAATGAAATGAAAGTTTTCATGAAAACGTTTCAAATTTATTTTATTTTTTTTTTAGTTCCATTTTTAGGTTGCTGAAGAAAGCCTGAAAAAATGTCATTGTAAACAAACAGAAATGTTGTTTCCATTGATATTTTCCACAGGAAAAAAAAAATTCCTGACCAGCATTACTTGCATCATTGTCCTGTGTGGGGAAACTGAGAAGACCTAAAGTCAGGCACTTACATGCATATTTATTCACCTAAATAAAACACCTGGGATGAAATCTTGGCCCTATTGCAGTCAATGGCGAGACTCTAGCTGTGATTTTCTAAGGTCTGAACACTCTGCTTCCTTACTGAAGTCAATGGACCTTGGGTTGCTCAGCACCTCTAAAAGTCAAACCAACTATTGAAGTGCCTTAAATATGGATTTAGATGCCTGACTTTAGCAACCAAGTTTGAAAATGTTGGCCCACGTGATTTGCCCAAAGCCATGCAAAAAGTCAGTAGCAGGGCTGGAATCGAATGTCGGAGTTCCTGCTTCCTAGCCCTGTGCTTGGAGCACTAGACCACTCTGCCTCTCGCAGTCTATATAGGCCTCCTAGATGTATCAGTATAGCCTACTCCTGATTGTTTGAATAGCATGGGGGGCTTATTCAGATAATCCAGAATTTGGACAATCAAGAGGGCTGGAGCTGTTCAGCCATTCAGCGGTAGGGTGGCCTCTCCTGCAGCAGGGGGCTCGTCATCCTCCTCCTCCTCCTCCCACGTTGCGCCTGCAGGGATGGGGTGTCACCAGCCCTGCCGCAGAGCAGGGAGCATTCTTCAGCTCCACTGTCATGGCCCCGCTCACTAACTCCCATGCATGAGCCAGGAGCTCATCTTCCTCCTCCTTGCAGTCCTGGCTGGGAACCTCTGCATTATCCAAATCCCTTCCTCATCTCCCAGCATGTATCTCATGCTGGGGGATGAGGAAAGGATTCGGATAATGTGGAGATTTGGATAATAGGGTTTTGGATGAATAGGAGTATACCTGACTGTCAATCCCTCCTCCAGTGCTTGACTGTAAATCGGTCTGGCTGGTCACTTTGCTAATGATGCGAGCACCAGCTTCCCTTTCCATCACAGAAGATGAGGCAGGCAGCTTTTAAAAAGTATTTCAGCTGAGCTCGCAGGAATCCTTCATTGCTTTGCTGCTCGCACTCTATTCTAGCTTCGCTGCTGCCAAAAGTCCAGCAGGAATGGTCCTGCTTTGCCTAGCATATACATAGCACACTAGGCAACAACAAAGAGGATAAGCATACAAACTTTTTTTTCCCCCTGTACTGATATTTTTCTTAAAGACACTAGGGATCTAATGTTCACGGGTGAGATGCATTTGGAATGGTGACTGCTGTCTGCAGTTCATTTGGACAGTTTCAGATCAGGGCTGGAAGGGGCATGAGCAGGGAAGGAACGAGGGATCACATGGTCTGGAACAAGCCCTTCAGATGAAAGGTTACCCCATCCAGATTCGTTATTGTGCTCCTTCAAGGGATTCCTTCCAGCTTTAGCTTTGGTTTTTGGCCAGAGAATTCCCCAAACATGATTCCAGTGAACTCATAAAACTGGGCCACAGGAATGGTTCCATACTTTGTTCAGCCTCTGAGCATTAATGGCTGTAACACAGAACAATAAATGAAAGGAAATTCCATTCTTAACTTGCCTAATTGTGCGTAAATATTGCAGCATATGCATTAAGTAACATCACACACACATTTGAAATCAAGGCAGACGTTGAGACAAAGGAAAATGAAGCCACAACCTTAATTTCGAAGTTTACTTTCTGGCTTATATTTTATATCACAGCATCACACACACAGGTGAAATGGAGGGGTTTGTATTTATTTCCTTTGAGATGTTTTGTTGGGTTGCCTTGTTTTTACGGTAGAATTTGGAGATAAGTTGAAAGGTGTGGTTTGGATTTGGGCCCATGGATCCAGTTCAAGTTAGATAGCACTGAAATTGCATGAATTGTTCCTGTGAGATTTCAGCTAAATTGTCAGATGATGGCACAAGCTCGGCTGTTCATAGAAGCCAGCTCACGCTGCATAGGATTGGCCTGCAAAGTAAGCCCTTTCTGGGTTTGGAGCTGACCCAGAACTGAAACTAGAGATGGAGTGCATGGGGGCCAGGGATTGAATGTCTGTGATTAATCATTGTGATGCAACAGACACAAGTGGTCAGGTCCTCAGGGTGAACTAGCTGGCAGCAGGTGGCATTTCAGAGGGGGCTGTAAACCTCAGTGCTGCGTTAAGTTGCACCTGAGGGTGCTATGACTAGAACCCTTCCCCTTCTATTCCAAAAACTAAGGCCACAAAAAGAGCCCAGTATCTAATAGAAACCCCTTGCCTCAGCAAAACTGGTCAAAAGTGAACAGATCCAGTCAGTGGCGGATTCCCCCAACACAAGTAGCATAGAGCTGCCTTAGTGTTATACCAATAGAATAAAAACCAGCAGGATCTTATTAAGAGGGATAAGGCAAAGATGCCACATTTATTGTAAATATACTGATAAAGCAAAAGATAAAAGTAAACAGCATTGTTTGACTACTTATTTCTTATACACACACACACACACATATAGAGAGAGAGAGAGAGAAAGAGAGAGAGAGAGAGAGGTTCATTCACACAATCATTCATTCAAGTTCTGTATAGGTGTTATAGTTACCAGCCTAGAAGTTGCTCATGCCAAGTTACTGGCCAGGTATCTTGGTCATGAGGATGGAGCTGAGTCTGTGTCAGGTGCACCTGATGCTCCTGGAGGTTGGCAGCAGAACCAGAGACTCAAAGTCATCAGTCTTTAGAGTCCATTCTTATAGGAATTAATTCCTATGTTAGTCTATGGAAACTGTTTCATCCTGCTGTTGCTGACTCAATCAGCAGATGGCACATTCCTGTCCAAAGTGGCACATTCCTGGTGGCTCCACACTGTCCAAAGTTTGTTGTTTTTCATCCTTCCAGGTGATGGGGTGGATCCCAGTTTACCCTCAGGGAGTTGTTTGGTGGTCCTACTTGACACATTCTTCAGCCGATGGATACTCCCTTTCTAGGCTGGCACCTCCCTAACCATTCATGTACATCAAGCATTCATCAACATACGTTCCATATCTTACCCATATTTTAATTCACTGTCTCCACCACTTTCGGGGTGTGTGCTCATTCATTTGAGACTCCCGGCCCTTTAATCACAGAGGGTGGGGGTCTGTCCTAGGAGCCCTTGAATGAAGTGAAAGTCACTTAACAGCTTATAGTGTTTGTTTACATTGTATCAATTACTTCAAGAACAAAGTCAATTAACTTGTTTGTAAGTTTTACATAGTAATAAAGTATCTTTCACTGGATAGATGTAATCAATGGTTTCTACAGACAGTAGCTTACAAGTTTTAACAGAAGACCCAAGAGATTTTTGTACTTGGTGAAACTGTTGGATTTTAAAATGTGGGGGACAAATTATGAGGGGGTCACTGTCACTTGGGGGAATCACTGTTAGTACCTTCTTTTATATCCCTACATTAGCTGTTCCAATGTGCCCCCAGGCTTCTTTCCAGGCCCTGGAACAGGGAGTATACCAGAAAAAAGGGAATGTAGCTGGGTTATCACTAGTCCCAGGTGATCCCTGGCTGCTGGAATGGCACCTGGGGGCTGCTGGCAGCCAGTGTTATTTAGAGCACCCTTGAGGCTGCCCAAATTTATGCTGGGGACCAGGGAGATTCAGAACCAGCCTCAGGATTTGGGAGATGCGTGTGGCACAAAAGGGCCTTGTGCTCCCCCCTCCTCAGCTGCACATAGCACTCCCTGGGAACAGCTGACAATCTGTTACAAAGAGCTTTACACGGGACCCTTAGCTGAGATACCGTAAGGTTAACACCATCTCCGGGGAGACAGCTTTGTAGTGTAGTGCAGAACCTTGTTATAATACCAATTATACCAATGGGATTATAAATAGCTTGGGGCAGATCCTTAGCTACTGTAAATCAGCCTGTCTCCAGCGAAGTCACTAGACCTAGGCTCATTTACACCAGCTGACGCTCTAGCCCTTAATGTTTAAGTAAATTGAAGCAGCATTTATTGGCTTCAAACCATCACATTTTTGCACCACTTAAACCCAACCCAGCAAGTCTACAAGGCAGAATATTTCTGAGGTGGGGGGGAAGCACTGGAGAGTCGCACACACAGCTCTCATCTCAAAGAAACCCCCATTGCTCCTTCACAGCATTTCAAAGTGGGGCATTCCTTAGTGCAAGGAATAGACAGTGGGAGCGAGGCAGACCTACTACCCTTCCAGAGACCAGAGCACAATCAAAAGCAGTAGCACCTGGACCGTAGGGGCGGAACAGGACTTCCTACAGAGCTGGAACCTGATAATCAAATCTGAAACAAAGCACATGCAGTTGCGCTCAGGACTTCTTACGCACTCTGAGCAAAGGACTAGACCGACAGACCTTGGCAATACGCGCTTTGTTGTAAAGTGCTCATTGCAGGCCAGCAACTGGTCTCACAATTTCATTTACTGAAGACACACCTTAGACACATGAGTTTATATATGGAAAGCAACTGGCAAACAAGTGATGACACTATGGAAAACTGACACGAGAAATTCACTACACGAATTTCATTGCTAGCACATCATTGGGTATGATGGGAAGGGAAAAGCATTTGCATGATCACTGATCAACGTGTTCCAGGAAATATACTGTGCATTGCACTGCAAAGAAAGCACAAGAGAACACTGTATAGTACATTAAAGGGGGTGTGATCGTTTAGGTCTCATTTACTTTAACAGATACCTTCCTCAGCCAATAGACCCAATGGGACTTCTCAAGAAGTAAGGTACCAATCCTGGTGAGTAATGGTATCAGAATCTAGCCCATAATCTATAGGAATATTAGTATTATACAGTTCCAGATGTAAAGTGAATATTCCAAGGGCCAAATCCTGGCCCTCCTCCTCTATGAGTGCAGAGAGGATTTTGGTCTTTTACAGCTGTCAAACTGACAGCCTCATTCTGCATCTGTATTGACTCCTGCTTTTAGCTCTGGAGGTCTTCACATCAGTCTCTGGCGCTGGCCAAGATAGTGGTCATCTCCCACAAACCCACCATCCACTGACTGCTTTATGCAAGGCAGCTGTCCTAGATGCTAATGTGGAGTGTGGTAGAAGTTAGGGGCCGAGAGAGAAGGTGGATTTGGAATTAAGGCTGTGACCACACTGGGAATGGAACCATGCATGAGAAGTTGAAACCAGACTTTCAGAAGAACCCATCCTATAGAAGTGCAGAAAGGGACATTGAGACTTCCAATAATACCTAGACACCAAAGTAAAATGGCAAAATTCTCCAAAGAAATCCACAACCAGCCTCTCCAGCAGACAATGCTGATGGCAGCAAAACAACCACTCAGCTCATAGGCTCTGTCTACTCTAGAAAAGAGCTGTGAGTGACAGTTGGTCCTGGCTAGCTCTTCTCAGCTATAGCTGAATATGGTCCAGCCATGGTGTAGGCAAGGCCTGACTGCATTCCAATCTTGATGCAGAAAATGTACTATAGACATAGTGACCAAATCATTTTTCTCAATGGGAGCTGCTGGGTATCCAGCTACTAATGTCTAATATAACTCCTCTGGCCCCTGTTCAATCCTGATTCAACAGAATTTGGCTGCTGGTGTCTATAACCTGCCAATCACACTTTCTACAGCTAAATACAGGTCAGATCTGTCTCCATTCTTAGCCAAACCATCATCAGCCGTGTTTAAGAAGAGCTAGTGGAAGCTGTGTGCCAATCACAGAGCATACAACCTAGCAGGTAAATCGCTCTTGTGTTGTAATCTTTATTTATTTGAGACAGAAAAGGTTATTTTGCTCTTAAACGAATGCTGGTCACCGCAGACTTCATGGCTAACCATCTCTTCCTTTCAGATCTGCACTACGGCAAATTTTGACTCTTATCTGAAAGGATTTCCCTTAATACATTTCCTAGGAATTAAATTTGAGTTTAGCAGTATTGTGGCGGAATCAGAATCATAGAAATGTAGCACTGGAAGGGTCCTCAATAGATCATCTAATCCAGACCCCTGCGTTGAAGTTAATTGTGCTATTTCCTCAGCAGTATGATGTTATAACCCTAGTGCTGTATTGTCCAGCACTGGACTGGGACTTAGGACCTGGGTTATATTCTCAGGTCTGCCACTAGCCTGTTGGGTGACCTTGGGTAAATCTCTTCACTGCTCTCTGCCTCAGTTTCCCCAGCTGTAGAATGGGGATAATGATATTGTCCTCCTTTGTAAAATGCTTTGATATCTACTGATAAAAAATGCTATATAAGAGCTAGGCATTATATTACAAGTATTTAACAAGCTAGAATTTATTTATTTTGAGTTCATTATTTGTATCTTAATAATGGTATAAAGGTCCCAACTGACATCAGGACCTCACTGTACAAAAACATAAAAAGAGACAATCCCTGCCCCAGATAACTTACAAAATAAACAGACAAGACAGAAAGTGTAGGAGAAAGGAAGTACCATTATCCCCAGTTTGTAGAGGGGGAACTGAGCTACAAGGAGATTAAGTCACATAGCAACGGTCCCAAAATAATTCTGTGGCAGCAGAATTGAGCCTAGATCTATTTGACTGAATTAACTATGTCTATAAAGCACCTTTAGGGAGAGGAGATTTCTGATAGTGAAAGGCTCTTTAATCTAACAGAAAGGGCATACGGTGATCGAATAGCAAGAAGCTGAAGTGAGACAAATTCAGAAACAAAGTTCACATTTTTAATAGTGAGGGTAATTAACCACTTGATCACCACCTTGATCGATCAGTCCTTCAGCCCTCATATAGATTGCGCCAATCACAACACGTCTTCCATCCTTTTCGTATCTGGGCCTTCCTTCTCCATGTGCGACCATGTCTTTTCATGATAAAATCTTCCCATCTCTTTGGAGGTCGGCCGAATGGTCGTTTCAGTTCCCGCGGGTAACACTCGGCGACAGCTGCAGTCCATCGATTGTCAGTGAGACTCACTATATGCCCGGCCCATCGCATTTTACTCTGCCTGCTCTCAACAACGTCCTGCACTCCACTCTGCTGTCTGATCACTTCACTGGGGACTCGGTCGCGGATTGAAATTCCCAGAATTCTTCTTTCTATCGCCCTCTCCATGACAGACAGTTGCTGCTCCTCTGTCTTCGTCAGTGCCCATGTTTTGCTGCTGTACAATATTGCTGGCAGTACTGTTGAGTTGCAGAGGCTGGCGCATGTTTCTTTGTTGATTTTTCCTTGGAGGATATCCTTGATAGAATTGAATGCACACCAACGTGCTTTCTTTCTTCGCAAGAGTTCACCTTCCTGATCGTGGCGCATGTTAATTTCTTGGCCCAAATAGACATATTGCTCAATTTCTTCTATTTCTTCTCCCTTGATTGTTGTTTGGGCTTTTGGCAAGGTATCAGACCGCATCAATTTCGTTTTGGAGCGGTTCATTTTCTGTCTGACTTGGCTGCTTTTTGTGTTAAGTTCTCGCAGCATTTTCTGTAGTTTGATGGTATTTTCGACGATCAACACAATATCATCCACGAACCTGAGATGGTTTAACTGCTCTCTGTTGATGTCGATTCCACCCTTCCCTTACTACAGCCTGGTGTGCTGAGACCACTGCCTGTCATGCTTGTCTTATTGTTTCCTTGTACTCCCCTGTCTGTCTGTGTCCAGCTGTCATCTCTTGTCTGTATTTAGACTGTGAGCATTTCTCTTCTGCGTTTGTACAGCGGCTAGCACAGTGGGGTCCAGGTCCACCGCTGGGGCGCCTCGACACTACTGCAATACAAACAATAGCATCACCTTGTGCAAATAGCACAGCACTAGTCTCTGGAGTTAATGGTTGTGGTATATAGCCGGGAAATAACAGGGTGGCATAAAACAGAGACTAATGGATCCAGTTCATGCACATGGCAGATAAATAACATAGTATTGTAGGTGGAATGGGAAATACACAGCAGCTTCCCAAACAACCCTGGCACTCAAGCAGTTAAATGAGCGAAATAAGGCCTGCGACTGGTAAGTCTGGGGTGAAATCCTGGCCCCACTGGAGTCAATGGGAGTTTTGTCAGGATTTCTGTGGGGCCAAAATTTCACACCTGGACTCCAGTTCTGCCACTGACCTGCTCTGTGACCTCAGACAAGCCACTTCCTCTCTCTCTCTCTGTGTGCCTCTGTTTCCCCTCCTGTCTGCATTGCCCATTTAAAGTGCAGAGACTGTCTCTTACTCTGGTTGTGTACAGAACTTAGCACAATAGGGATGGGGCCCTAGGCACTACCTCAATACAACTAATAGTAATAGGCTACAGAGACCATAGCTTACCCTTCCTGACAGCCATGCAATGCTATTGACCTCAAAAGGGTTGCACAGCCTTAAGTCCTGGAAGCAGGATCCAGGCCCTCATTGTACCAGGGAGGCCTGCCAGCATACTAGGCAGGCCATTTGTCTGGTATTAAGCCGGACAGTCCTGTTTTCAAATGAGTTGTCCCCTGCCTGGTACAGCGACAAAACTGGATGTGATTGTGTCTGGTATCACAGAGAGGGGACACCATTTTGAAGAGCTCGCCACCCCACCCCCGCTGGTACGACCTTGCACGCCTCATGCATGCAAGGACCTTTTGGCAGTGGTAGAGTCACGGGCCCACACCATTCTCAGAAGTGCCGAAATGTCCAGTATTCTGGGGCTGCACAAGTGGCCACCCTACCATATGCTAGTGATTTGTTCATTTCAGCTTTACAGCAAATCTAGGTAATAGTGGGCCAAGATCTCTGTTCTGTAGCTCCACTGAAACCAATGAGGTTACGCTAGCACAGAATTGGGCAAAACCCCACTCCACATAAGGCCTCGTTTTTAGGCAGGTAATTTGAAAGCTGCAGCAAAAAAAAAAATCTTGAATTTTACAAAAAGCAAATCTCCCAAGGTCAAGAAAAGAGCATAGTAGGCTGATCTGGGATCCAGATGTGGATGACATCAAGGGGAGAGGAGTGTTTAAATGCTTCCACTGCAGGAATCTGACCAGCTCAGAGGAAACTAAAAGGACAGATTTTTTTTTTTCTTCTCTCTTTCTCTCTCTTCCAGCTGACCTTATGGGCAGACAGCAATTGCCTGCAAATGACTTCATGATCTGCCATTCATGCCGCCTACAAAATTGTCTGCAGTATCTTTCACTAAGATGTTTTGGAAAGAGCTTGGCTTAAAATATTGCGAGCCAAGTTTCCGCTCCAGTGCTTTGCAGCTCGGTTCTGAATAGTGGCCATAAAACAGGAATGAGAGGGGAAGAAAGGAGTTTTAATTAGCTCTACAGTGAGGTTCTTTGTCCAACCAATAGATTTGATAATATCACTGATAACCTTTAGTGGGCTTATCACATTACACAATGCCTTTCTTCTGAGCTGAAGAAATTTTCCACCCCTCACTAGACTTGGTAACAGCGAAAGAATGTCAGAAGCCCCTTCCAGATATTTTGGTGGGATTCTTCTGTTTGACTTAGTTCGTTTAACTGGTATTGAGCCAGCATATCTCATCGGCAAAGCTGCTGAGGGGTGAGAGCGATCAGTAGCATGTCCTTGTCATTCACTTTGTTTACTAGGGTTTCATCTATGTGAAGTGCATCTTGGCAGCTCTTAAAAACAGGATTTGGTACCTACAGTCCCATGTACTTTGTGCAAACACAGCTAAGACGCCATATCAGCGACACTGTATAACACCATCTGCCTTAATACAGCACCCTTCATTCAGTTCATCTCATGACCTGTCAGAAAAATACAAAACCAAAGCTCCTAGTGAACTGGACGAGTCATAAAAACAAACGCCTCCAGTACAGCCTTAGAAGCAGATAGTGAACCCGATTCTCCATGATCTTGTCCCCACTGTGATCATTATTGGCACTGGTGCAAAGTGCTGCCTTTTTGATTTGCACCCACTTTCCTCAAGTGCACAGAACTCCAAAAGGCGTAAGGCCATGGAGATTCATCTTCCTCTTGGAGCAAACACAGAAAAGGTTCAGCTCCAATTAGAGACTTGTGACAGGAAGATACAGTAGTCTCCATGACGACTTATGCGGCTTAGATCATTCATTTCTAGTTATTACACCAGGCAAGAATGAATCCTTACTGTTGCACTCAGAACAAGATCTAATTTAGTAGGATTCGGATAGCATTCGTGAACAGGAGGGCTCTGCTTCCTCATTCCTTCCAAAGAAGTGAAAGGGGGAAACGCCTTCCCAAACTACCCCCTCCTACACGCTGAGCCTGATCCTCCTCTCACTTACACTAGGTGTAATGTAATTGACTTCAGTGAGGTTTCTCCGGATTGACTCTACTGTAGTTGAGAGCAGGATTGAGCCCAACGGCCTTTTTTCTTTCACTATGACCCTTTAATAACCAGTCAAGGCCTGACTATGTTGATCCCTTGCTGCCTCCCTGGACCACTTCCTACCTTGACCTGTCGTAAGTCTTTCCCACAGCCTCTTCCCAGGCTTACTGTGTAGCAGCGTCACTCTCTCTAGACCAGGGATTCTCAACCTTTTAGGGCTCAGGACCCATTTGTAAATCTTGATGGCGTGTTGTGACCCAAAAAATAGTCCTAATGAAAAAAGCATCTGGCTCACTAAATATATACTAATGTGATATCTACCGTACACATTAACGGAGTAAGTACACTGCGTGTACCGTAGCAGTGGCTCCTGCAGCTCCTGTCCGGTGGGTCTCGCTGGGCTCAACTCCCCGCTTCAAGCGTTGTAACCTCCAGGGTGGCAGCACTGCTCAGGTTTGGCCTAGTCGCCCTCACGGGGGGTGGGGGGGGGAAGGGAGCTGGGCCAAATCTGTGTGAGAGGCATTCAGACCGGGTATATGGGTCACAGCACCACTCAATGAAATTTGGCCTAGCCGGGCCCCTGTCATCATGAAGGATGAGTAGCTGGGCCAAACCTGAGTGACCCTGCAACCTTGTGCACCAAGTCGCAATGCCTGGAGCTGGGGACTGGAGCCCAGCCCCATGAGGTGAGTGCAGGGCCTCCCACACAACTCTTTGCACATTCTGGTGACCCAATTTTGGGTTATGACCTACAGGTTGAGAAACCCTGCTCTCAACCTCTTCTGTAGACTCATTGCAGAACGTGTTAGCACTCTCAGCCACCCAGCTGGTTCTGCTTTCTCCACTCCCCTGTCAGGGCAGTCCCTGATCCTGCAGGCATCTTCCTGCTCCCTGCAGAGAATCCCGAAGAGAGACTCACTTCCTTGAGCTTTCCTCACCCCTCCCTGTGGCAGGTCTACCTTCCTTCAAGCAAGCTCTCTCTGCCAGCAGGCCAGGTCAGCTCCTAGGCACCAGCCAGGGTTCTCTCACCATGGGAGAGCACAGGCCCTGACTCCATGGCACCAGCACCCACCGGCAGCCCTGCCGATCAGCTCCTCCCCCGCCCCACAGTGACTCCCGCCTGCCGCAATCAACTGTTCAGTGGCGTGCAGGAGGCGCTCAGGGGAGAGGGAGGAGGGGGGCAAGAAGAGGCAGGGGAAGGGAGGGGTGGAGCAGGGGTCCAGCACCTCCAGGGAAATCACAAAGTTGGCGCCTCTGTTTGAGAGCCAGCAGTCCGCGTGCCTTCCTGATCAGCCCCCATGGTGATGATCTTGGCGTTCATTAACTAACACACCAGGGAATGAGAAAGGAAAACTTTAATAAGACAAACTGGCAAGCATCTCTCGTGAACTGCTGCACCCAGCCATGCGGTGTTCCCAATCCCTGCTTCCAGAGCACATCTCCAAATCCTTATGTTCATAATACTGTCCCTTATGAAGGAAAGTATCAGGGGATAGCCGTGTTAGTCTGTATCCACAAAAACAACAAGGAGTCCGGTGGCACCTTGAAGACTAACAGATTTATTTGGGCATAAGCTTTTGTGGGTAAAAAACCCACTTCTTCAGATGTTTTTTACCCACGAAAGCTTATGCCTAAATAAATCTGTTAGTCTTCAAGGTGCCACCAGACTCCTCGTTGTTTCCTTATGAGGGAGCGTCTCTAAATTATAATCTTCTACAAACATATCTCTACACCCACCTCAGCTAGATTCAGCCCTGTTAACTCTTCCCTCCAGGCTTGACACCTACCACAGGTGTAGCAGGGTGGGACTGGTTGAGCCCACAGGCTCTCATGAACTCTTTCTGGCCCAGTGTGGGGTTGAGATACCCCATCACATGCAGACATAAGGAACATGTTTTGCTTATAACCCTCGCCTCATCACTCACTGCCCGCTGTGGGAAGAAAAATCCCAACAAGCAAAATTAGTGCCAAACAGTATTCTGAGAGCACCAGCACTGTGCTAACTGGCACGCACTCCAGCAACCTACCCCTTAATGGGGGCCCAATGGGAGAGGACTTCTTGTTCCTTCCCTCATCCCTCCAAGTGCATTCGTTCCAGGCTAGTCACAGTCCAGCCCTTACCATTTAGCCGTTGGAGTCTGTTTTTGTCTTCTTATTTTGCGATGATAGCAGATCTCCAGGTATTATTGCTTCCCACCCTGCCATGTGCCCCATCCATTACGGCCAGGTCATGGCTGGCTCTCATGTGGTGCCCCGGGGTGGGCAGGTTATAAAGAGCCTTCCTCTCCATTTCACTCTTTTTTGCAGGACCCAGCCATCTTTGCAGCCCCTGAGCTCACCCCAGGAGGGATTGTGTTTCTCTGAGTCATGATCTCCTCCTGGGGCAACATTGCTCCACATTGCCTCCAATGATGCCTGCTAGGTACAGCCTCCCAAGTGAGCTCTAAGAAGAGCACTCCTATTCCTAAACTCAGCTGTAAAGTGACTGGCTTACATGATCATCTTTCATTTTCTGGGTCATACTTCGTATAAAGGTTCCAGTTATAAACAGTCTAACAGGTTAATAGATGTTTTAATAAGTGGTTAGTCAATTGCTATAGATTGTTACAAAGTCCAGCAGGACAATGATTTGTATAAACTTATTCTACTGATGTGCTTATAACCATGTACTCATGTTTATAACACGCTTATAACATCTAGTACTCCCCTTTAATTAATGCTGTATAAAATCATCTTAAATGGAACTTTAAGATAAAGTATTACCACCCTTTCTCTCTGGAGAAGTTTTAGCCTCCAGCTGTAACACTGAGCAGTCTCTCTAGCTATTGCTATTTGCTGCCATTACTATTCCACTAATTCTTCTGCAAGGCTCTGCTCCTTTTGTTTCATTATTCAAGGAAAAGAAAATTGGAGAATAATTTTCAAATATGTTTGGGGGGGGGAAATTGCGCTTGAGCAGAAGTTTGTAGAGGCTCCATACTGAGAGTTTTTCCAGTACGTTGGGCCCTACCTTTGAAGTTGCTCTCTTAATACCTAGTTTAACTCTTAATAGCACAACTGGTGAAAAGCCCAAACAGTCTCTGAAATCTCATACTGCCAAATGTTCAGGATGGAAAGCACACTTCAAAGCTTCCTGTATTCCTCTCGTAAGTGCACTGTATCTCTGGAGGGTACTTTGTGAGCCAAGCACATGAAAAGCATCCAGTCCAAATTACAATAGAAGAATAAGCAGCGCTGTGAGGGAGAACCTGTCCAAACAGTGCTTAGAGCGAGGAGTAGCTGAGTCACAGCACTCTCGATTAAATCAAATAATGAATCCGTTAGTAATTCATTATTAATAAATAAGATCTCTTGCACTTTCACCTAAGAAAGGAAGGAAGGAAGAAATATTTTAGTCTCAAAGACCTGACCCAAAGTTCAGCATTGCTCTATTATTGTACCATATACTGTCATGTGCTACTCACCAACTTTGACCAAGACTGCAACGTTACTTGAGTTCCCCTATTGTTTGTTGTTGCTTAATTCAATCTAGGCATTTAGGGCCCAGTCCAGAATTTCTTGCTGATGAAATGTTGGAACATGCCCCTCAAGGTGAACTGAAAAGCTCAAATGAAACCAGAGTTAAGGACCTGGATAGATCTTAAGTGTGCTTAATTTGGAGGGGCGAAATTTGTTCTGGTTCCAAAGTTACCTACATTCTATAGAAATCTAGTGCCCTCTCCCTTTTATTGCAGCAAATGACTCTGATCAGAAACAAAGAAGGATACAACTGAGCTTACAGAAAGAGCTATTTGCACCAAAGGAGTCAATTCAAAGCATTTTACATTTCCTGCCCAAATCATATTTGTACATCTCTTATTTGGGGTCTTTGCCACACACTGTGTCCCATATTTTGGCCTTGGCAAATTGAGAGGCATGTTAAACCCTGAAATATGTGATAAAATGTACCCACTAACTTGGCTCTGAAAGGAAGAGGCATTCAGCAGAGAAACAAGCTTCAATTTACCATTTTAAAAATTCTTTTCCTTTCATCTATGAAATGAAATCATCTGAGACTTACGAGTTCACTGGCAGCAACCCAGAATGCATCATTTTGTGACATTATTGATACCATGAGTTCCATCGGACTTCAGTTAATAATGATGTTAGAGAATGTTGCATTCTGGAATGTCTTTAGGGTGTCAGACTATTTCACAAAAGTGTGTGTGTGTATTATATAGAAAATAAAAGATACATTAACACTTATTTTTGTGCTGAAAGCCTCCTCTCTCTGGCACCCAGCAGCATGATTACTTTAATAACATATAGAATAAAACAGGTCTCAAAGAATTTCTCAAAGAAAACAACCACAACCACAAATGAACTGCTTAAGCTCCAGCTTGGATTCCCTTGTTTACCAGCAACCACACCCTGTACGGAACTATAAACAGCACACAGAGACACCTAGTGGCTGAATATGTACTTAAAGTAAACATATTATTATAGTTAGTGGGGACACCCAGCAAATATTTCTAGGCATAACTCATTTTTTTCATATTTGCAGTACAATTTACCTTTAAAAGATTTTTTAGCTCAAGAACGGGAGATTACTTTTTTTAAACAACTACAGATTAACCCAACAATAGCAATTTTTAGCTTCCTTTGCCCCTGCTGCTGCCATAAGATTTTGTCATTGTTTGCATGGCAAATTGGGTCTTTTGAAGCAGCACTTTGAACTTGTACTTGGCTCTTCACCTCCTCCTGATTGCTGTTTCTTTCCAGTTTCAAATCACATTTCTTTGGCCTTCACGAGCGATTTGCCAGGCACTGAACTGAAACAACTTAAAAATATAAACTGATGTCAAATGTTAGATTAATACTGGAGTACAGGAAATCAGAATGTTGTATTCTAATTAGTTGGCAGGTGGTCCATGATCATGATAAATTTCATACTCTAGTTGACACATTTTCAAATGTTAATGTTCTCTAGAGGAATAAACTGTGTTCTAATGATTGAAATAATGGCTTCTAAGGTGAGCATTCAGCTTATTATAGTTTCAAACCTTGGCACTCAATGTACATAGGTGTTAGGTTATGCACTCTACAGAAAGAAATAATTATGGCCGTATAATGAAAAGAAGAGATTTACAGAAAAGGGATTATGAAGAGGATCTGAATCATGAAGAGAACAGACTACTTCATCAGTGTGAAACAATGGTTAATCAAGTACTGGACATAATGTAGCGGGTGAAACACTCTCACATTACCAGAGCACAGTGGCTTGTGGGATACTACATCAAGTTTCCCTGTGGCTGCACAACTTAACGAAATTAGACTCTTGAAGGACCTGCCCCACCTTGAAGCAGTTCTCCTTTGAGGGGGGGAAAAGCGAGCGAGAGAGAGAGAGAACAAAAAGAAGCTGAGGAAGTGGTGTATTAATTTATATACCGTAACAGAAAATGTTGAATGCAGGAAACAAATCCATTTGAAATTGACATGTTTAAGAATTACCAGTTTACACAACAGCAAAGAATTTAGAATTCTCATCACCAAAAGTACTTCATGGTCCACTGTTGTTACCCTGGCACTCTCTCCCCCTAATACTCCCACAAATGGTTCAATGGCTCTCAGCACCCCCACTATACAAATTGTTCCAGCACCCCTGGAAGCATGTGTTATTAATTAAGTAATTTTACAAAATTAGAAATACAAATTATATTGTTTTCAACCAAAATAACGATCTACCAATTATTCTGCCAACAGCGGTGACTTGTGGTTCTTGGCAGGTCTTTTCGTATTGGCCATTGTTTTCTTAGTTATTAACAAGGTTACAGTTGGTTCTTTTGATTAAAAAGTTTTTGGCCAGAATCACTGCTATGGGAAAACAAAACCTGAAATTCAATATCCTTCTGAAAATCCCTTTGAAATCAAATCACAGCACTGTTTCAGGAGGAACATATTTTGAAACTTTGTAAATTTTATTTTCAGCACAAGGTTCTTAGAGAGGAGGTGAAATAGCACTTGAGAGCAAAATGTTTCAGTTCATTTGTCTCCATCTAATGTATACAACTGTATTACTTAAGATCTGACTACAACGCGGAAACCTTTAAACAAATACTTGGCGAACGAATGAACCTTATGAAATATACAATGCCATAAAATTCAGAGATATCTATCATGGAACTTTCAAAGCAGAGGGAATTAATACATAGCTTCAGAGATTCCTTTCAGCCCTTTTTCAACACAATCGAAGATAACAGAATGTGTGGCCTTCTTGAACTTGCCAAATTAACATAAAATGTAACATTAATACATACTAATTGTGTGTATTTCTGTGTATATTTCATCTGTTTATTATCACACCCTAATGTGATTGAAATGACAGCATAGCCAATCAGGACTCTCAACTATACCTTGACACAGAGCTTGATCAGGCTACACCTTCAATACAGAGGGTAATCCTTAGTCTTGTGACTAGTCACGCTGTAGGCAAGGGAATGAGCACTCTCATATAAGGATCATTTGCAAGAGAAAAGTCTGTCAGACGGCGTCCCTGTTGTATTCCCAGTGGGTGACATTTATCCAGCTGTATGGACGAGGCAGTGTGGTCCAGTGAATAGGGCACCAGAGTAGGACTAGAGGAAATCTGGGCATTCTCTTCCGAGCTCTGCCACTGTCCTGCTGCGTGATCTTGGGAACTCACTTCATCTTTCCTTCCTCAATAGCAGTTTGGGGGCAAGGATTGTCTTTTATTGGGTATGTCTACACTGCAATTAGACACCCGTGGCTGGCCATGTCAGCTGACTCAGGCTTGCGGGGCTCGGGCTAAGAGGCTGTTTAATTGCCATGTAGACGTTCCAGCTCAGGCTACAGCCCCAGCTCTGGGACCCTCCCACCTCTAGCCCAAGCCCAAAAGCAATTAAACAGACCCTTAGCCCGAGCCCTGCAAGCCTGACTCAGCTGGCATGGACCAGCCATGGGTTTTTAATTGCAGTGTAGACATACTCATTATGTGCGAATACAGAACTTACCAGAAGGAGGCTTTGGTCTTCACTGGGGTCTCAGTGCTACTGAAACTGAAAGACTTAATAAATAATAATATAATATGGAAGGGAACAGCACCAAGATCTGTACACCACTTAAGTCTTCCAAATAGGGCTTAGGTGGGGCATGTATTGTAATGGTTCTCTGCACAGGGAAGAATTGCACCTCCTGTTTGTGACCTCATATATAGGGAAATGAATTTGTGGTGGCAGAATCCTTTATGCATATTATAGTAATGAATTCGTCACGTTTCCTTTTGAACTGGTTTTTATTGTGTGTCTCACTTTCCTACAAAAAGTGGAAACTGCGTCAAATGACAAAGGATGAAAATAAACAAATAGCACAAGTATGTAGGGACAAAATTAGAAAGGCCAAGGCACAAACCAAGATTAAACTAGCTAGAGACATAAAGGGTAACAAGAAAACATTCTACAAATACATTAGAAACAAGAGGAAGACCAAGGACAGAGTAGGCCCATTACTCAATGAAGTGTGAGGTTGGGGACAATAACAGAAAATGTGGAAATGGCAGACGTGTCAAATGACTTTTTTGTTTCTGTTTTCACCAGAAAGTTTAGTAGCAATTGGTTGTCTAACATAGTGGATGTCCATGAAAATGAGGTAGGATCAGAGGGTGAAATAGGGAAAGAACACGTTAAAAATTACTTGAAACAAGTTAGATGGTCTTCAAGTCACCAGGGCCTGAAGAACTACATCCTAGAATACTCAAGGAGCTGACTGAGGAGATATCTGAGCCATTAGCAATTATCTTCTAAAAGTCATGGAAGACAGGAGAGATTCCGGAGGACTGGAAAAGGACTTATATAGTGCCAATATATAAAAAGGGAAATAAAAACAACCAAGGAATTACAGACCAGTCAGCTTAACTTCAGTACCCGGAAAGATAATGGAGCAAATAACTAAGCAATCAATTTGCAAACACCCAGAAGATAATAAGGTGAGAAGTAACAGTCAACATGGATTTGTCAAGAACAAATCACGTCAAACCAACCTAATAGCTTTCTTTGACAGGGTAACAAGTCTTGTGGAAGGGGGGAAGCAGTAGATGTGGTATATCTTGACCTTAGTAAGGCTTTTCATACTGTCTCACATGACCTCATAAACAAACTAGGGAAATACAATCTAGACTGAACTACTATAAGGTGGGTGCATAACTGGTTGGAAAACCATTCCCAGAGAGTAGTGTTCACAGACAAGCTGGAAGAGCATATCAAGTGGGGTCCCTCAGGGATCAGTTCTAGATCCGGTTCTGTTCAATCTCTTCATCAGTGATTTAGGTAATGGCATAGAGAGTACACTTATAAAGTTTGTGGATGATACCAAGTTGGGAGGGGTTGCAAGTGCTTTGGACGATAGGATTATAATTCAAAATGATCTGGACAAACTGAAGAAATGGTCTGAAGTAAATAGGATAAAATTCAATAAGGACAAAAGCAAAGTACTCCACTTAGGAAGGAACAATCAGTTGCACACATACAAAATGGGAAAGGACTGCCTAGGAAGGAGTACTGCAGAAAGAGATCTGGGGGTCATAGTTAAGGCTAAGATTTTGTCATGCATATTTTTAGTAAAAGTCACAGAAAGGTCACGGGCTTCCATGAATTTTTCTTTATTGCCCGTGACCTTTCTGTGACTTTTACTAAAAATATGCATGACAAAATGGGGAGCTGCAAGTTCCCCACACCACCCAGGGGCCTGGCTTGGAGCTGCAGGGTCCCTCCACTGCCCACGGTGGCTCAGAGCTCCAGGGCACCCAGGTGTCCCGCGGCAGCTGGGAGCTCCAGGGCACCCCGCCTACCCACAATGGCCAGGAGCTCCAGGGCATCCCTGCCTCCCCCACCCCAGCTGTGAGCTGAGGGGCACCCCTGCTGTCCTCTGCAGCTGGGAGCTTGGCTCCCGCAGTTCCCAGCCACCAGGGGTAGCAGGGGACCCTACAGCTCCCAGGCACTGGGGGTTCAAGTCATGGAGGTCTCTGGAAGTCATGGAATCTGTGACTTCTATGACCTCCATGACAAAATCGTAGCCCTACTCATAGTGGATCACAAGCTAAATATGAGTCAACAATGTAACACTGTTGCAAAAAAAGCAAACATCATTCTGGGATCTATTTGTAAGCAAGACACGAGAAGTAATTCTTCTGCTCTACTCCCCACTGATTGGGCTGCAACTGGAGTATTGTGCCCAGTTTTGGGTGCCACAATTCAGGAAAGATGTGGACAAATTGGAGAAAGTCCAAAGAAGAGCAACAAAAATGATTTAAGGTCTAGAAAACATGATGTGGGAGGGAAGATTGAAACAACTGGATTTGTTTAGTCTGGAGAAGAAAAGACCGAGAGGGGACATGATAACAGTTTTCAAGTACATAAAAGGTTGTTATAAGAAGGAGGGTGAAAATTGTTCTCCTTCACCTCTGAGGATAGGACAAGAAGCAATAGTCTTAAATTGCAGCAAGGGCAGTTCAGGTTGGACATTAGGAAAAACTTCCTGTCATGGTGGTTAAGCACTGGAATAAATTGCCTAGGGAGGTTGTGGGATCTCCATCATTGGAGATTTTTAAGAGCAGGTTAGACAAACACCTGTTAGGGATGGTCTAGATCAGTAGTTCCCGAACTTGTTCTGCCGCTTGTGCAGGGAAAGCCCCTGGCAGACTGGGCTGGTTTGTTTACCTGCTGCGTCCGCAGGTTCGGCCAATCGCGGCTCCCAGTGGCTGCAGTTCGCTGCTCCAGGCCAATGGGAGCTGCTGGAAGCGGCAGCCAGTACATCCCTCGGCCCACGCCGATTCCAGTAGCTCCCATTGGCCTGGAGCAGCGAACCGCGGCCAGTGGGAGCCGCGATTGGCCAGACCTGCATATGCGGCAGGTAAACAAACCAGCCCAGCCCACCAGGGCGCTTACCCTGCACAAGCGGCAGAACAAGTTTGGGAACCACTGGTCTAGATAATACTTTGTCCTGCCATGAGTGCAGCGGCCTGTACTAGATGACCTCTCGAGATCCCTTGCAGTCCTATGATTCTATGATTTTGGGTGTTCAACATACATTTATATATTGAGACACTTCCGCCTTGTAAGGTACAAAGCTGTGGGTATGACTGAGTAACAGATTAGGAGGAGGCAGGATGAACTATCCGCAAAGACAGTGAGACTGAGGGCAGGTCTACATTAGAAGCGCTACATTGGTGCAGCTGCATCGCTGTAACACATCTGGCGAAGACACTCTACGCCGACAGGAGAGTACTCTTCTGTCAGCATAATTATTCCACCTCCATGAGAAGCAGAAGCTATGTCAGTGGGAGAGCGTCTCACACCAACATAGCACCAGTGTGGACAGCACTTAGGTCAATGTAACTTACGTCGCTCTGGGGACTGTCTTTTTCACACTCCTGAGTGACATACGTAAGATCGACTTAAGCAGTAGCATAGATCAGCCCTAAGTCTTTATTTCTTGTTTCTCTCTGAGCTGAACAGTTGCTGGCTTTTTTGTCAACTAAACATCTGGCACCTGAAAGGAACGCAAGAGTGCAGCTGAATGTATTGCAATTAAGACTCTTCAAAACAACACGCTCCTGCAAACAAACAACTTTAGCAGCTTTCATGTCCTAACCTTCACAGTATCCTAGCAAAAATCTCAGGTTGATGCTACTGTTGGCTGTCATTAGTGTTTACGCTGTGAGGATAAACCACACTTCTCCAACTTCAACATGCTGCTCTACGTGGTGTGTGAGGAGTCCAACGGAACCTCACAATGAGCAGCATGGTACGAGTGGCCTTTTACACACCCAGTTCTGTCCATATCAGAAAATATCTACTTTGAGCCACATCTTCAAAATGGGGCACAGAACAATGAAGCCTCCTTGTAAATTACCATCTGCAGAGACAGCAAAGCTAAAATTAAGTTGTGAAGTAGTCTCACTTGACCTTAGAATAGAAAGATCACGCATTTCAAGACTTCACACTATTAGCAAGATTTATGGAACGCTGCACTAGTGACACTTACAGAATGTACATTAGGGTTGGCAACAGGCCTGCAATCCAGCCACTTACTTTCATCATGTATTATAATGTAGGAACCGAGTCACACCTGCAAATCCTATGACAAATGACATTTCATTAACTTTGAAGACATATCATTTTCCCAGGTTATATGTGAGTAGGGAATAACAGTGCTTTCAATAGCCCAACAGGAAAAGTTGGTATACTGTCCAAAACATTTCAGGGAGTAAATATGTCTCCATTTATTAATGATTAGTTCTGTGGCAATTAGACATAACAGGATAAAAGCCTATCATTAGAGACCCTAGGCCACACAGATTTAGAATGGTATTTCCCATTGCCCGCTGTATCATTCCCCACTCCCCTTTTCTTTTTTATTAATGCTTCACGTGCCGAGCAGAGTGGACTAGTGCATTTCACACAATGTGCTTTCATGTCAAACAATCTTCCAGGTATTTTTATTTCATTCCCTTGATGATTTCATGGGATCAACAAATCAAGCTGTGAAACTTTGCAAACATGAAAATGTCAACAGAAGAACATAAGATGTAACTCCTCCGCTGCTTCCTTTTCAAACAGGATTCTTCCCCCAACTTGCCTTAGCTTAGTAACAACAACCAGCGTTGTTTAAATGATAGAAATTAGAGATGTAAACAATGCATTAGGACACTAGTTATTATTATTTATTTATATTACCAGATTGTAATGGAACAGTACCACACTGTGCTAGGTGCTGTACGAACACAGAACACAAAGATTATTCCTGCCCCAAACAGTTTATAATCTAAATCCATCCCCACGATGGTGCAAAATAGTTCTTTGCAGTATATTTTCCAGTTCTTTGTTCACACCACTTTTTAAATGTCCCAAATGATGGAGCTTCCACCTCTTCTCTTGCAAGACGACAGGGGGATTACTCATGTGCATCAAGTTAAGCACATGCTTAAGTGATTTGCTTGGTCAGGGCACAAGCCTAAAAGGAAGTGGGTTCCCCAGCATGGAAGGAGCTCCACGGGAAACTTAATCCAATTTAAGGCTTCAGTCCTGCAATCAGATCCACATGGGACTGAGGATCCACCTGCATAAATCCAACAACATGATTGGGGTCTACAGAGAATTAACAAAATCCCACCCAGAATGCCAGGGAGGATGATGCACATTCACCCCAGCTCCTTTCTTGCCCCACAGCTGCAGCCATACTCACACCACTCATGGATCCTGAGACCTACTCAGAGCCTTCCCCTACTCCAGGGATGAGCACGAAAGTGCTACAGATGCAGCTGATCCCTGCGTCTGTGTGACTGGTGGTGGAGCTGCACCTGGAGGAGACTATATGAGGCACAATCTGACTGTTAATATTTCCTCAGTGCTTGATCAGTCTTTACTCAGGCACACTCCTGAGAACTGGGCAGGAGCTTCAGGATCTGCCCCTACGGGTCTCTAGTGATGGGGCTAAATAAACCATTGTAGCTAACAGCCCTCCCTTCTTCCCCCCCCCTCCCAAAAAAGATAAATGGTTTAAAGAGAGAAAAGACCAGAAAATATCTTTGTACCGTGCTCAGACTGCTTAGAGATATCTTCCCTTGCTCCCATTACATGTGCAGGTATCGGATCCTTCCTCCATTGTCTTGTATCATGCCCAGCCATCCAGGAATTTTGTCGAGGTCAGTGTGTAAATTACAAAGTCCCTGTAACAACCCAATCTGCAGCTACGTTTGCTGGATACGCAGAAGAGAATACTGCCGGCCTACACTACGGTGCACTTGAGAACTATTTGCAGCCTGAAAGAGAGCCTGGTTAGTGTCTCATTTGCCCCCGTCCCAGTTCTCCCCCCATAGCTGGCTATGGCTACACCAGAGTGCTTTGCTGATATAGGAATACTGGTACACTGTATTGGCAAAGCACTCCTAGCATGATACAACTTTATACCTTGAAAACTGCACTTTTGCTGGTACAGCCTTTTCCAACCAGCCCCCACCAAAAAAACTAAACCAAGACAAGCCATACCAGTTTTGCCCATATAGATGCATCTACTCTAAGGGCTACTACCTGCACAACTATGTCGCTCAGAGATCATACCTCTTCTCCCCAACCAACATAGCTATGCCGGCAGATGTCTCTAGAGTAGACCTGGCCTAAGGGCTGGTCTACGCACACAAGCTGCAATGATTTAACTACAACTGGGTTTTTAATTGATTTTGTTCAACTGGCACCAACCCCTCTAGGAACCTACTTAAATAAGTTTACAACTGATTTTGATTCATTTAGCTTGCCGTACTGAATTCAGCTAAACTGATTTAAGCCAGGTGTAAACTGACTTAAGTCTGTCGTCACATGGTTAAAACATGATTTTAGTTAAACAGGTACAATTTTTGTGGGTAGACGAGGGGTGAAATTTTTAAACGACTTAGAAGGCACTTAGAACTGTCAAGACTTAAGCTCTTAGGACCCACAGAATCAAAGGTATTTAGGCACCTAATTCCCATTGAAATCAATGGGAGCTAGGCACCTAAATGCCTTTAAAATTCTGGGCTGCAAGCCCCTAAATCACTTAGGCACTTTTGAAAATTTGACCCAACGAAAATGCCCCTTTACCTCACAATGTATGCCAGCTTTCTACAAACGGCACCCACATAGTTCTGAACCAACAGCTTCCTTTTTGAGGCGTACAAGTTTTAAGATGTATTACCGTATTGTTGGGGAGGGGATGAACTACATTTCCATCATGTACCATACAGGAAATAATGCAAATGATCAAATGACAGACTTCATATCTCTTTGAACACAGTTCATTTGATTTATTAAAGTGACACCAGACATTTACTCAAGGAGTAAACAGAGTTGACATTATAGGAGGCTCAGAGGGGAAGGCTCCAGGATAAGTGTGCGTGCGGAGGGAGGGGTTATGCATTTTCTTCCTCTGTATTCCAAGCTAAATTCTTTATTTATTTTTTTCTTTTTTGTCCTGTCACAAAATATCTTCATTATTATGACTAAGTTTCTTGTGGTGTCTGGGCAACATCCCAGATATAGAGCTTTGCATGATGGGGCTAACAATTGCAACACTGGTAGACTTAAGTGATAAATATCTGGAGAACTCCACTGAGGCCAGGTCTGGAAGCTGATCTAAGCAAAGTGTCAATATGAACGATAAGCAAATGAATGAGAGTGGGCCAGTGGCGAGGGCATTGAACTGAGAAGGGGATCCCTGGCTTTACCACAGCCCTGCTGCATCACCGTGGCCAAGCCACTTCATCCCTCCTTTAGCGCTGGTCAGCAAACATTAGGTTTTTCCACAGAAAATGTTGACAAAAATAAACTTTTTTTCATTTTATCAACATTTTATGAGAATTTTTTTGACATTTTGGCAAATATCTACTTTTTAGGTTTCTCAAGAAACTATTGAAATTTTCCACAGAAAACAGACACATTTTGGTGAAAAATGTCATTTCTTCAAAACCCTAATTTTCCATTGAAATACAGTTTTGAGGGAATATTTTTGTCCAGCCCTATTCTCATCTCTGTTTTCTCTCACACCCTTTGTCTGTTGTGTCTGTTGAGATTGTAATCCCTTTAGGATGGGGCTGGCTATTTCTGTGTGCTTCTACGGTGGTGCCCAATCTCAGTTGGGGTTGCTAGGTGTATGTAGGTAACAACAATAAGAATTGAGATTGCAAGTACGTTCAGTGCTAGGTTTGTAAAATGCCCAGCACACTTTTCTGAATAACAAATTATCATGGAGGATGAAGACAAAGAGCGACACGTCTGTGTGTGGTGCACTGGGTTGGAATTGATAAGAAACAGTCTCACTGAGACTTCCTGAAAGAGATCTTATATGTAAGATTATTGCCCACTCACTGCACTGAATTACCTCCCATGATAGGTCAAATTCAACCAATGGAGTTTCACCCACAGATGAAACTAGGCCACTGTGTTTTCTGGGAAGGAGAGCTATGTAAAGTGGTGGCTGATCAAAGGTCTCTCTCTCTAGTTTTCTTTATGGTCCCAGGTTTCGTTTTTTTTTAAACCATAATGATGCTTTTTAGAGCTTTAAACCAGAAAATAATAACCACACCCGCCAACTGAGGAGAGAAAGCATTGTGTAGGAGTTAAAGTTTAAGACTGGCAGACAGGAGATCTGGGTTCTAATCCTGCATCTGTCACAGACTTGCCATGTGATCTCAGCAAATCAACTAATCTCTCTGAACCTCAGCCTCCCCATCTCTAAAATGGCATTGTAATTCATCTACCTATCAAGGAAATACTTCGTTAGTATTTCCATGCAAGCGGCTCTCGATGCAGTTAGCTGCATGCACAGTTTGTCCCCAAGGCACAACAGCAAATGATCTGCTACTAGCAGAGTCATGGTGGGGTAGGAAGCTAGGTATGCACATATGCCTATGGTGTGGGGGAAAAGGTCAGGGAGTTTGCTGGCAGCAGATGACCTCTTGTTCTCAGTGCCCTGCTCACTAAGAAGTGCTGTCACAGAATGACTGTTTATAAAGAGTCCAATTCTGCAACCCTTACTCGCACTTATGCCACTACTCCTACTAACTCAGTGAAACTCCTGGTGTGAGTACTTCACAGTCTGAGTAAGGGCAGCAGAATTCAGTCCAAAATGTTTTTAGACCTTCAGATGGAAGGTGTTATTAAAATGCAAAGTACTGAAGTATTAGAACTGTGATTTTCCAAGAGTTTGCTTGCATGGAACTCATAATTGTGGAGACACACACAAGCCAGAAAACACAACTCCTGACTTACCAGAGGTGGTGACATCTGCCCATGGTGGGCCATATCCTCAATGAGGCAAATTGGCATAGCTCTTGAAGGGAATAAAAATACACAAGTTTACACCAGTTAAAGACTTAGGCCAATCTCTTTTCCTGTTTGATTCTGTCTTATTCCATTGGATTTTAGAAAGAAGCCGTAGTGGGCTTTGCGTTTGTTACAGTGAGGATAATGAGGCAAAAAGAGACTCTCGACTGAGGAATTCCTGTCAGTTACACTGTTCATTAGCTTTTTCCCAATGTATTGTATGTAAAAATTGGAACTGTTAGAAAAGCAGGGCTCAGCCCAGCAGTCCTATTAGCTTCATTAACAATGGGGAACAATAAGGAAACGCTGGTGGTTTACTTTTACCATTTCATTTGCATTCTGCTGCTACCCAGTGAACCTTTTCATTATGTGGATATAGAGCTCAGGGACAGGTACCTCCTTGACCCCTTTGGGATGACACAGTAGCCTGCTTCAAAGGGAGACATGGTAGACCTCTTCCCTCCCCACCTAAGGAATTACAGAAAGCAAATGCCAAGATGAGCGAAAGTGAAAGAAAACAAACATTTATTCATAAGGACTGGCACAAAGCTGCAGACTCAGTAATGTCTGGAAAAAAGCCTTTCCTGGATAAGCATGACACTCATAACACTGACCCACCCTTCTACCTATAAACCTCAACAATGGCCCACCCTTAAACCTCAGCAATGATACACCCTGCTACCCCTAAACCCCTAGCAAACAACGATGAAAGAAATCCAAAGCAAAAGAAAACAAACAAACAAAATTAATCAAATCTAAACCACAACCTCCTTACCCAAGCGGAATTTTTACCCCGATAAGGGAGAAGAGCCTGCTACTCCATGAAGCCCACAAAGGACTTCACTATTGCTATCGATTTTACCTGGAAGGCACTCAGATACTAACAGAGATGGGCAGTGGCAGGATATAACCCTAAGACAGACAGGGATCAGAAAACAAGAGTCAGACTCAGCATACACTAATACAAGAGGACCAACGTTGTGATTGTACATACAAGTAAATCCCTCAAAAATAACATTAATTAGATTACAGAGATCACCAGTCCTTCTCTGCAACTTTGTCTACCAGAGGATTTGACAACAGCCTCCTCTAGAACTAGATCTTCCCACAATCAGCCACTGGGCATGACTTCCCGTAGGTAGGGTGATATCTGAACTCTCACCCTTTCAGTCCTTCAGCAATGATGGGATTGAGAATCTTCAGGAAATCCTTTTCTTTATCTTTGGTCTCTTTTACTGCCTGCCTCAGAGCGATAGGACAACCAAAGCACGCTTTGGTCTGGCTTCCAGCATAGATTCCAACCAGTAAGTCAAAGCACAGCACATTCCTTTCCAGTATGGTTTTCACCACTTGTCTCCAGACACAGAATCTGTGACCCCACAGCCAACCTCCATGTAAGGATCCCAGCTCTGCCCTGCCTCCAAGCAGTGAGGGCCTAATCTGGAAAGGTGCTGTGTGCCTCCTGCAAGACACTGAGCATTGTCAGCTCCTGTTGACTTCACGGAAAATTGCAGGCACTCAGCACCTCTCAAGACGCGCTCAGTGTCCCACAGAATCAGATACTTAGATTCTACCCCCAAAAATGCATATAGAACCTGCACCCTGGGACATCATGGAGAGATACATGAGTTCTGAGGCCCTCAGAAGCAATTCTTACATTGCAGACCTTGTCTAAACTAAGATATAAAGGTGTGTGGTTACAATATGTTAGCCACTATGTTGGCCAATATGCCAGTGAGTGAACGGAGGATCTCCGGAGCTAAAAGAATGAGCTGTTACAGCTTGAGCTAAAACTCTCTAGCTAGAGCTGTGACTGACACATATCATCTGTTGATCAGGCACAGAGGGGGGCCCATAACACACACTGTCCAGTGGGTTACACTAATGCTTGCTTTACACTACAAAGTTTTACCAGCATAGCTATGTTGGCTAGGAGTGTGTGGGGGGAAATAACACCCCAAAGTGACATACCTTTCCCAGCAAAACTCCTGGTGTGGACACAACCATACCAACAGAAGCGTGCTTTTGTTGGCATAGCTGAAGTCATTCAGGGAAGCGCTGTAGCTATGCCAGAACTCCTTTTGCCAGCATACGCTGTTCCTCCACTAGGGGGCTTTGCTGGCATAGCTGAATCAGCAAAGGCTCTGTAGTGTAGACAAACCCTAACACTTTTTAAAGCCTAGTATAGACAAGGCAGTGAGCCTTTGACACGTTCCACACTGGTCGAGTTAAACCCTAGTGGGGAACCTAGGTTTTAACTCAAACACCTTAACCCATTTCAAAGTCTACACCCTGCTTTGTTTACGCTAGACCTTTAGCAAGCATTACATAACATATTCTAAAAACAAACCCTAAAATCCTAGTCTAGACAAGGTCCCAATGGCAAATAAACCACATCTGGCATCTACTGTATTCCCACTTACAATGGCAGATCTGCCATCTTTTTTTTCAGATTGCATGGGTCCCATTAGCATATGACATGATGCACGTGTCAAACAATCTTGAATGTACTGCATAATTCAGCAAGATGTTCTGTTTATTTTGATGAGATGATTTAAGCTTCCTGGGGATTTAAGTGCTTGTCTTTTTTAAGTGACATTTCTAAATTACGTGCTGTAAAACCTAGAATAGCCATAAAAATATCATATCTGTGACGAAACATTAAATGCTAAGGGTCATATACTCAGCTAGCGTACATCAGCATAGCTCTACCAAAGTCAAGAGGGAGACGCTGATATATACCAGCTGAAGATCTGGCCTAAATCTTAAAGGACTTATCTCCATAATCAATAAAGACAGCCAGAAAATTATATTTAGCCACAACCAGCAAACTAACCTTGTGTCATTGTGAAAAATTTGTAAATTTCCTCCACTCATCCATCATCAAGACATAATAAACCTATAATCAAAATGATAGAACTTCAACTTTTGCTGCCAGTCTGTCCTCAACAGATTTAATTTAATAAACTCTTTTTGTTCTGCAATAGCTCCATACAAATCCTTTGTGGACAGCAATAGTAACAATGGACACTTTGGGGTAAGAAAAGACAAAATAAGGCTCCAGTCCTGCAAGCTGCTCCATCCAGGTGGACAACCGTGCCCACGGGGAGTCAATGGGGTTCCCCACAGATCAAGGGGTCTAACTCAGGGGAATCTTGTACAGGATCCAGGCCTACTTGTTCTAAGGGAAATAAAGTACAAAAGAATTAATTTTTCTTGCCCACCCTTCTGTTTTCTTTGCAGCATATGCCACTGGCTGAAAGCCAAGCCCAAGAGGACTGATTGCTGTAGTTTCAGATGTGGGTTCCAGGTTTCTGCACCTGTAGATAATGTTTCTATGTCTCACTTTGCAACACTCATGGAAAGGTAAACTGCTATCCCCCTTTGGCTGTTTCCCTCATGAGAAACATCTGCTTTGTAAGGCCCCTTACTTCCAATCATTTATGACAATGGGCCCAATCCAACCCACACTGAAGTCAATAGGAATCTTTCCATTGACATGGGAAGGGCCAACAACTTTAGCTTCCACCAGCCAAAAATCCCATCAAGCAGAATGCTGAGCTGTCACACACAAGGGTCTATGTTCAAAGAAGAGACTCCGGTCCAGAGAACAGGAAGATTTTGAAATTAAAATCACTGCAAGCATGTACCCATCAAAGTCAATGGAAACTTTGCTGAGGCCCTCAATGGGAACAAGGAAAATCCTCTCATTGCACTTTCAGAACCCTTGTGCAATATCTCACAGAATGGGAAAGTACTGTTTACAGTAGCTTCATGCTCCTGTAGCTTTATAATACTTAGTCCTGCCTTGAGTGTAGGGGACTGGACTAGATGACCTCTCGAGGTCCCTTCCAGTTCTAAGATTCTGCCCGTTGCCTTGTGTGTTCAGAATGTCATCTCGCACCAGAAGGCAAGTCTAGAATGAATACATAGGGGAATGAATGAATTATATAAGCCAATGGCAAAACTCACATTGACTTCAACTGGAGCAGGAGAAGCAGCCCTTCTATTCTATTCTCTCCTATATTCTAAATTCACTTCTCTCTTCTATTCTGGTTCGGACACTTCTCCCATCACTGTGGTATCTGAGCACCATAGGAGTTAACAGAAAAGGGGAAGGAAAAGAAAAAGTCAGTATCGTATTCTATCTAAAAACTGAGAATGAAATAGAATAAAAAATTGTGTGTGCATAATAACCTATTTTGTCCCTTAGATTTTTCCAAAAGGTGCTGAGATTCCCACTGGAGAGACCGGAAACCAGAGTTCAGTCTCTTTTGGGTTGTCTTTGGGAGCTGAGTATTTTGCATTTTCACTTTGAGGAGTTGCATTATAATAGGGTACTTGGCTTGGAACTAAGCCATTGTAACTTTATATGAATGACTCATTCTACTGAAAATCTGTGGGGATAAAATCACCGATAGTCATCTGACTGCATTTGTCAATGGACTGTGCCTCTGAAAAATAAAGGACTTGACCCTGCATTCCTTCCGCACGTACTGAAGTCACTGGGAGTTTTGGGTGCACAAGGAATGCAGGGTAGGACACAAAATAGGGCCTGATTCTCCTCCCCACATAGGTTTCACAATAGCATAATTCCACTGATTTCAGTGGAGTCACTCCTGATTTACACCAGGGTAGCTGAGAGCAGAATCAGACCGCAGGCCTTTGTTCCAGAGAAGCCCTTAAAACAGGGCTTAACTGAGGCCAAGAGTCTATTCACATTTATGCCAGTGTAAACCTGGAATAAATCCACTGGGATCAAAGGAGCTATTTTAGATTTACAGTGTATACATGAAAGCAGAATTTGAGCCTTAAAATGTAAGTTCCTCAGGTCAGGACTATCTGTTTGTTAAATGCCAAGTGCACCCATGGTCCTATACAAGTAATAATCAAAATAAATAATAATTAATATATCAGTGCCTAGAGGCTCTCGCCATGAGTGGGCTCTGTTGCACTAGGCACTGTTCAAACACAGAGTAAGAGACAGCACCTGTTCTGAAGAGCTTGCCATCTACATCCTCAGGACAGAGGTAGGAAGAGAAACAGAGGCCTGGAGACATTTGGGGCCAGATCCTCAGCTGTTATAAATCAGTGTCTCTCCGTTGACCTTAGCAGAGCTATAACAGTTTATACTAGCTCAGGATTTGGTGCTTGACTGTTTTCCTCTCATGCACCCCCACAAGCAGGGCAGGATCCTCCGCTGATGTTACTCCATGAAATAACATGTTACATCTCCATGAAGTCAATGGCACTACGCCAATTTACACCAGCTGAGGATCTAAGGTCTCAAAGTCTGTAGCAGGGAAATTCTGCATTTTTGCTAGTGTTTATGTCTGGTCAAATAGAACACCAAGTGAAGGAGTAAAAATGAATGAACAGATAGGGCCTGATCCTCTTCTCACTTACACTAATGTAGGTTAAGAGCAAATCCAGTCAATAGCATTGAACTGGCATAAAACTGGTGTAGGTGAGGGGAGAAACAGACCCATGATCTCAGATGAATTTACCAATCAATGTATTACCTTCAAACTATGCGCTGATTAGATACCAACACATACACATTTTTAAAGCCTTTCTCAGACATTGGAGAGAAAGTAAGCAGAGCATACGGAAAAACACCCCTACCTCGATATAACGCGACCCGATATAACACGAATTCGGATATAACGCGGTAAAGCAGTGCTCCGGGGGGGCGGGGCTGCACACTCCGGTGGATGAAAGCAAGTTTGATATAACGCGGTTTCACCTATAACGCGGTAAGATTTTTTGGCTCCCGAGGACAGCGTTATATCGAGGTAGAGGTGTATAACTGTTTGCTCATAAAAGCTGCTAAAATCTGCTGAAGTTTACCAGCCATAGTACTGTCTACTACAATAACCGTGGCCTTGTTAAAAAGAAAGAATTTGGTAAAGAAGTTGGATTTGCAATTATGACTACCTAGTAGGTGGGAAAGGTAGCGGTAGGGATCTCACCTACCCTATGTATGTAATAGTTTTGTATTTTTAACTCCCCCCCATCCCCAAACCTCAAGAGGATCTCTTTTAATGCTTTAAAAATGCATAAGGCCTCACAGTTGGCTACTGAATTTTCAGTGTTCCTTTGCTGCCACCCAGTGGTAAAGAAATATAAATCGACTGAGGCTTGGAAATAGAATGTCTAACAGAGCCAGAAATAAGGAGAACTGATCCAAGATGGAACTAAAAGGCCTTGTCTATCGTAGCCTTCCTTCCTGAAAAGGTCCAACTAGTGCTACCTCTCGTGGGAGTTCTAGTGTAGATGAGGCATTGGCAGCTGCTGCCATTTTAACCACTGTACTGTCTACACCTGTTCTGAGCAAGGGGAGACGACATGGTTAAAATGCCAGAAGCCTGTCTACACTGTAGCTCCCGGTGATGCTACCAATGATAGATTTGTACTGTTGGGAAATTGTATTGGAAAAAGACACAGCATGGGGTCCTGAATAACAAAGCGCCCAACATTACCACATGGTACCTTTGATTGGGGAAGTGCTTCGTTAAGCATTTGCTCTCGGTATTAATATTTATTTTTGGAGCATACACTGTAGCAAATCTAAATACAGAGGTTCCCATTTAAATTCTTGTCATGTTGGCATCCTATTGCATTGCAGAGACGAGCCCATGGTGAATAATGTAAGACCTGATCTTATTTTCCCTTTGTACCTAAAACTCCCATGGAAGTGAATGGGATTTTTTGCCTTTGTAAGGATGCCAGGACTGAGCCTATAGTGGGATATATTGGAAGGAAAACATGCCTGGTGTCCACAACCTTGCTTGGTTCAGTGTGGTTTCGTGGTTAGAGCAAGCAACAGGAAGTGGGCATTGCAAGGTTCTGTCCCCCACTCTCATTGTGTGACCATCTGGGTCCAACTCTCATTACATTGTAGTCAGTGTATGCATATCTGAGGGCAGGATCTGGCCCTTAATTTGCTGACTGTACAATTTTTCCTGAGATTTGGGGACATAAGGCAAAGAAGAAAAGGTATTTGCAAGCTTAGAATGTTTAAGAAGAACAAAATAAGTGGATCTGGTCTGGATCTGGGAAGTTTGCCATGATTTTTAAAAAAATTACACTATAGGGAACAGGTATATCTAGAAATACTAAGTTCTTCCCAGAAGTGACTCACTTATCTACCACGATCTTTCATTTAATCCTATTGGAATTAGGAAATTGAGTTTGGGATCTTTGTTAATGGGTTGGGCATACTGTATGAGAACACTTCTTTTTGTATTGCTGAGTACCACTCAGCTTACTACTGGTCTCGGTTATAGCAGTATAAATCTGGAGTAAAAATCATTAGACTCTGACATGTGTAGGAGCTCTACGTTTTGAGCTGTGGCAAAATACTTAAAAGATTCTGCATCTCTTTAATGTATGCAAAAGACCAACCTGTGGCAATCATTAGGCTTCAGTTGCAACAAAGGGGATCCAGTAGGGTAGATTTGGATTTTAGTGAGGCCAGCGTAAATTTGATATAAAAGTTATTCCAACCTGAGACCAGTGTCACTGAGACCAGTGAGAGCTGCACAGATGCATCTAAGGGCATAAAGCAGTCCAGTACATTTTAAAAGTATGAAGTATAAACAATTATATTCCAAAATAATATGGTAAAAGAAGGCTATTAAGATTGCTAAGTCAAGCATCAAAAGTTAGGTAATGCCAGATTTATGGCTCTGCTCTTCGTGCCTATGATACAGGGCCAGATCCTCAGCAAGTATAAATCGCTGCAGTTCCATTGAGGTTTACATTGCTTGACACCAGCTGTAGATCTGGCCCTGTGCCATATGCACAAAGAGCAGAGCATAAATCTGTCCTCAATTACTAGATCCCACACTATTTTGGGGAACAAATATTTAATAATGGGCTCTTCACTCTAACAGAGAAAGGTATAACATAATCCAAGGCTAGAACCTGAAGCTAGACAAATTCAGACTGGACATAAGGCATACATTTTTGACAGGGAGAGGAATTAACTACTGGAACAATTTACCAAGGGTTGTGGTGGATTCGCCATCACTGAACATTTTTACATTAAGTTTGGATGTTTTTCTAAAAGATCTGCTCTAGGAATTATTCTGGGGAAGTTCTATAGCCTGTGTTATACAGGATGTCAAACTAGATGATCACAATGGTCCCTTCTGGCCTTAGTATCTATGAAACTGATTTTTCCCCCCACTTTTGTGTGTGGCTTTTCAAAACTCTGCAGGAGGCTCAGGGGGGCTTGAGAGCATGCACAGTGCAATTGGAATGTTCAGTGAAATAAGGACAATTTCTACTGTGCATGTGCACATGGCAATTTTCAGGGATTATGTGTGGCCCAAACCTAGACAGATTTTCACAAGGACAGTGGAAGTCGCCTCTCTGAGTTCAAGTATGGAAAATTTCAGTCCGAGTAGTTAAAGTTTGACAAAGGTATAAGCAACTGAAAACAGAGTGTTACAATGGAAATTGTTAGGCAACCTTAATATAGGTGTTGCCACTGGTTCCACTTATAATAAAAGGAAATCTGATTTAAACACCACCAAAGGCCACCAAAAACTAGCTGATTATATATGCAGGTACATACATACATACATTGGGCCTGCTTCTCCACTCTTTTATACTCTGTTTTTTCCAATGTACCTACATTGAAATCAAAGGAGTTAAACTGGTATAAAGGAGGGGAGAACTGGTCCTATCCAAACTATCTCCCAAACAAAGATTTCATTAATACACTCTCTGATTTCGATCTATGTTGAGGGAGGAGTTTACCACAATATACTACCAGGATATATGTTTCTTAGCATCATAAGGCGCGCTCTGTGTAACAGCCTTCATGAAAATCCCTTTCCATGGAAACATTACATGTTTTCTCTCTTGCTTGTGCTTGGGGAGTAGGTTTCATCAGCTCAAGGCAACAAATTAAACAGATTGTCAAGTGAGATAGTATAAACACTGTTCACTGTATCTTTCAGCTTTAATAAGGGGGAGGTAACTGTGTGGTTTTAAACAATGACTAATTCGTTCCTAAGGGGACAGAAACTTGATAAAGAAAAAAGTTGGGAGAAAACACAAGCTTAAACATGTTCAGGAAAAATGTAATTAATACCACAATGGCCACCATCCAAGTTCATTTCATTATGGGCCAGATCTTCAACTGGTGTAAGTCAGTATATCTCCTTTGAAATCAATGGAGTTGCACCAATTAACATCAGCTGAGGATCTGGCCTTATCATTTTTGTGTATTTAATATTGTGTTTGCAAGTGTCCGCAGGTGAGCATTATTCATGTCTCTCTCTCTTCTGAAGCACATTATTTCAGATTTGACGATGTTCATAGATTGCATCAGAACCAAGATTTTTTCACTCTTGCATATTTACATGATTCCCTTGAAATCAAGGCTGTTCTGTTGGCGTAAACCTGGAGAAACAGAAAGGTGAACCAGGCCGACTTGCTAGAGTTTAATACAGGCTTCAAAGTCTACCACAGAATCTGTCCACACTAGATTGAAGAGAAGCCTCTTGGAGTGCTGAATCATCATACTGAAATCTCTTCCTCCATTCCCTGGAGGCTGCCAAATTGAAATGAAGCATGACCAGGCAACACTACACTGAAAAGTAAAAGATAGCCTCTTAAATGTTCCTTTTATAAAGCTTTTTATCCACAGTTGAATATTTAGTATCCTAGACTCCGAAATATATCACTTAACAAAATTGAGGCCTTGCCATTGCATATAGCAGTTATTCCTCCAAGATTTTCATGACACATTCATACAGCTTAGTAGTAAACATAAGGCTTTGCTCTTTCCTCTTCAGTACAGCTAATGAAAACTGAGCAACATAAGCTCTGCTTTTTACATCACCACCAATAACTATTCCACGTCTCTGTGACCCACCCCTACAGAGGGGATGTAATTCAGCAGGGAGGCATCATTTTAGTGGTAGCTTGAAGCATTCTCTACAAGTGTGTCTGGTTGAAAAGCGGAAATGAAACCAAAAAATGAGTACTGTACACTGTTCTTGCCCTGGTAGAGGGATTGAAAGTGCTCTGTCAAGGAGGAGCACTCAGGCAGACCCTTACATTGGAACTCTTCTTGTAAGCAATATCATTCAGAGCAAATTAAGCAAAAAGAGGAAAACCTACAATGTGAAATTGCAGAAGCCTAATGTGTTTTTTTCTAATACACTTATCATTGATGACTATAAAATGAGAATATAAAAAGCAAACAAGACTTTGGTCTCCTAAGCTGCTAAAGTCTGAACAAGAATAATTTTTGTTTTAGAAAAAGGCTTAGCATAGCAAGTAAACTGCAGAGTAACCAAGGGTGTGCGATGCTATAAAGTATCTTTTTTGCAAATGACCTATTTCAGTATCTCCGTTTTGCAGTGGGTATAGTACTTCCATACTTTAGGTCAGTGGTTTTCAAACTTTTTTTCTGGCGACCCGGTTGAAGAAAATTGTTGATGCCTGCGACCCAACGGGATGAGGGGTTTGGGGTGTGGGAGGGGGTCAGAGCTGGGGCAGGGGGTTGGGTGCAGGAGGGGGTCAGGGTTCTGGGCTGGGAGAGCAGGCTGTGGACTGGGGATGAGGGGTTTGTGCACCAGCCATGTTGGAAAAAAATATTGTAATTAAGCAAAGTTACAAATTACTTTTGCGATGGATATTTTGGGGCCCAATCCAGCTCCCACTGATGTCAATAGAAAGTTTGGTTTTCATTTTTGCCATTGGCTTCAGGGGAAGCAGGAACTATGGGCCAGATTCTATAATCAGATGTGCACAGAGAGCCCCTTGTGCCCACAAAGAGCATCACTTCAGTCAATAAGAGTTTGTGCATGCTTATACAATTGCAGGATAGGGGCTTATGTGAGTCTGCTGTTCTCTAGTGACTGGGTGCAACTTACAATGACCATGAAGTCCTTCTATAGCTAATAAAGCACCTACTTCTGTCCAAGTGGCAGAAGCCTTTGTTGCTGGAGCTGTATAACCAGGGTTCTCGTCCTACTTCTGCAGTGGGTGTAGTTTACTATGGAAACTGGGTAGCCTCTCCATAGTTAAAATTGCCATTATAAAACTGATTTTGATCCCCTTGTAATTCCAAGAAAAAGGAAAATCTTTGCCTTTTTTGAGGGTAAGTGTCTCATGGACAATTAGAACATTTTTTGAGAATTTTGATTAAATTGGGTAAGTATTTTTGAGATTGGTGTCTAATGTTTCTGAGCATCGAATTTAATTACATTACACCAAAAAACATGTCAGGTGAGTAGACTTTTGACTTTGGCACATGAAAAAGGCAGCGTTCAAGGGCAGGAAGAATAAAAAGAATGTAAGGGCTTGTCTACACTACCGCTTACTTTGATGTAACTTATGTCGCTCAGGGTTATGAAAAAAAAACAAAACACCCCTGAGCGATGTAAGTTACATGAACTTAAAGTGGTGTCTACATTGTGCTATGGCGGGGTGAAACGCTCTCCCACTGACATAGCTTTCACCTCTCGTTGAAGTGGAGTAATTATGTCGATGGGAGAGCACTCTCCCGTCAACATAGCGTGTCTTCACCAGACGTGCTACATCAGCATCGCTGCACTGATGCAGAGGCACCGATGTAGCACAGTAGTGAAGACAAGCCCTATGAAAATTCCTATTGGAGTAAACTATAGGTATTTTCTGACATTAAAGCTAATGGAGGGAAAGAAAACCCATGTTGATAAGAGAAGATTTTCTAGGTTGGCCACCCAAGTAGTCAGGGCTACTGTTCAAAAGAGAAGGCAAATTCCAGGTGCTGATCAATTTATTCCTCCTACATTTCTCTTGGCCTTCAGGGTTTGCACACAGGTCCATTTTCCAGGAACTGACTTTAAGTATCTTGCCAAAAGTTATACAGCAAGTTTGTGGTACAGCTGGAAACAGAGCCCTCATATCTGAGGTGCTAGACTCTGCAGCTTATCTTGAGTTGATCAAAATCTTTTTAGTTAGTTAAACCAGTTATGAAATTGGGCTATCCACTCTTGTAAGGTGCTTTGAGATCTCCAGATAATAAAAAAAATCTTTATTAAATACACCTTTTCAGGTGGAATATCTAAAAGACAGAAAGTACTATGACTTGGCTGAAATATACTCTGGCCTAGTAGGTTAGTCACTGTGACACTGTACCCCATATTCTTCATAGTGATATTATAATGATGTATTTTATGCAAGATAAGTCATGTGAGGGGTCATTGGAAAGGTTATGATTTGCTGAATGATTATACTATTTGTATGCATGTATCCTTTTTGTTTCTGAAATTATAAATATTGACTGTGTCTATACTTCCAATGTAGTTACACGTGGGTAATGCCCACTAGACAAGATGCTGTCAGTCTAGATAGTGGGTGGGGAAGGGCCTATCAGGGCAATGGGCCATTAAGAAAAACAATAGTCCTTAGGAGTAGCTTATGCCACACCTGCTGAGCCTTCCTAAAAACGCTACAGACAGCTTCTAAGTAATGGCTGCTATGATTCTACAAGGACATGTGATGAGATCATATGTCTCTAGGCTCCATCTTGGTATATCAATATTTTTCCACAGACTGGTCTGGGAACCAAACTTTGGGAACAAAAAATTCCCGCCCTATGCAAAAGCTATATAAGGCAGGGAGTGACATCATCTGGTGTTCCCCGCTACCCACACAATAAGACTCCTGGAAACACCTGAGGAACAAAGACTGAACTGGGGGAAGTACTGGGGGTAGGGGATTTTTAGCAGGTGAATGAAACACCTGAGGATTCCAAGCTGTAAAGCAAGTGCAGCTTGCCCCTTAAGAATCTGCAACCTGCTTATATCATCTCTTAAGGTGAGAATCTGCTATTCATATCCAATCTATTTAGTATGTTAAACAAAAAACCCAAACTAAGCTTATTTGCCAAGTAATCTGCTTTGATCTGTTTGCTACCCCTTATAACAATTTAACATCTATCTTTTGTAGTTAATAAACTTGTTTTTGCTTTATCTAAACCAGTGAGTTGGAGTGAAGTGTGTGGGAATCATAACTCAGGGGCAAAAGGCTGTTGCATATTCCTCTCCACATTGAGGAAGGGGGCACATTTTATGAGCTTACGCTGTACAGTACCCTGTGCAGTGCAAGACGGTATAATTTTGGGTTTATACTCCAGAGGGGGTGCATGCCTGAGGAGCTGGGAGGACTTTGCAGCTTGTCACTGCAGTACAGTGTGAGAGGGAGCCCAGGCTGTTGGGTCAGGGGGCTGAGTGGTACCCTAGTTCCAGGTGGCACTCCGTGAGGAACCCATCACCGTGAAATCAAGAGACCTAGCTTTCAGACTTAGGTCCAATACTTGAATAGTTATTTCTTTTTACCAAAGTTTGGAGAGAAAGAAGGCTGTAGTGTGCCTGGCTAATATTGGGCCCAATCCCAAGACCACTGACATCAGTGAAAAGTTTCCCATAGATTTCAGTGAGCTTTGAATCAGGTCCTTAGATACGTACTGGACATGGTATTATGTCAGGCACATGGTGAAAAAGCAGGGTGTGGTTTGAGCATTGGCCTGCTAAACTTAGGGTTGTGAGTTCAATCCTTGAGAGGGCCACTTGGGGATCTGGGGCAAAATCAGTACTTGGTCCTGCTAGTGAAGGCAGGGGGCTGGACTTGATGACCTTTCAAGGTCCCTTCCAACTCTATGAGATAGGTATATTGCCATATATTATCACTACCACTCATTCCTTTAATTTAATAATCTGGTGACTCATCCACCCCATTAATTTAAAAGCTGCATTTTCATTTATCTACACAAATTAAAAAGGAAAGGTTTTGTTTTTTAAAATTTCCAAACAACTTTATTTCAAAACAAGTTATAGATGCTAACCTACTACATACTAAACTATCACATAATCTTCAAAATACAAACACTTAAAAAGCATGGACATTCCTAATGAAGGATCCTAAATCTTACACTGCCCACATAATAAACAAACACATTCTTATCAAGTATACATTAAATATATCTTTTATCACAACACAATCTTAACTGACACAAATAAATAATAGTACTATTCTCTCATCAGTAACTTCGGAATATAAACACAAAACTCACTGAAAGAGAATGTATATGCATGTTAATGACAAGTCCATAAACATACATAATTTTACCATAAATCAATAGTGTTACACACTTTTCCTATTACACTACATAAAAAATATCATCAAGAAAGAGCAGTTATAAGTACTTTATCAACTGATAGCAGAACTTGTTGGGAACTATATTTATACTTAATTCTATCCCTAAAAAGTACTTATACTTAACACTTAAGTAAACTTACACTTATACTTAACACTTAATACTACTCCTAAAAAGTAAATATTTGAATAGCAAAATCAAGATTAAAAAGAAAAAACACTCCACAAAATAACACAAAGAAAAACACCCATGCGCCATAGTTAAGATTGTTGTATTGAGATAAAACATGCATTTCTTTATACTGCGTAAATGTGTGTGTTTATTATGTGGGCGGTATAAGATTTATGATACCTTAATTAGCAATGTCCTTGCTGTTAAGTGCTTGTTTTTGTAGATAACACCATAGCGAAGTATATGGTTTGCCATTTAGCAATCCTAATTGGTTTCAGAAATCAATTGTTTCAGGTTTTGGAATACATACTAAAGGGTGAGTTGCCGTTGATTTCAGTGGAACCCATTCTAATTTAAATATTTAATTTTGCTTAAATAAATAAGCAAAATTAATACCTGACAATTTTCCTGTTTGGAATGAATAAAAACCTGTGTGTATCAAGAATAAACCATTTCATTTGTAGTCACTATGAATGGCAATTCCTTATCCTGCAGCAGAGGTAACAAAAGCATTTAAATACAGTTAATGTAACAAAGTCTTAGTGTTTGATTTTAAACCGAATATCAATTCTGTATACTACTTACTGAATTAAATGCTTTCTTTGCCTTGGATAGTAACAAGAGGTAGGTTTGGCTGTCTGCTGTCTCTTTAAATTCTACAATCATTCAGACTTTCAGGATAGACCTTTCTGACAGACCAAGTCTAACTCTGTGTTAACTGCGACAATTATTTGGTGTAGACCCTGCCAATCACAGCAGATTGTGTGGAAGGCAAGTAATTACAGCACAGTAAATTAAGAGCAGAAACATCTCTATTCCCACTTAAAGTTAATTAAGCTCATCCTACATTTGTAGCATCTGGGAACAGGTTAGCCATAAGTTACTGCTATTTGTTATTAACCTCTCAGGATGCTCAAAAGTCAGTGCACCACAATGTTTCCAGTATTTAGTGTTAATAGTTTAAAAAACAGATAATTAACACTAGTCCACTAATAAGTATTACAAATAGATTTTTAAACTGGCAGCAGTTTACTTGTTTGGATTGCCCAATATCACAATTGAGATAGTAGTTATTGCCTGTTATTAGCAGGTCAGGGGGAGACAAAAGGACCCATCCTGAGACACAGCGCCAGTTTTCTCTGCATTACACGGGCATAAATCTAGAGGAATTCCACGGAGTCAATGGTATTACTCCAGAGTTACACCCAGTGAAATCAGAGAGCAAAATCTGGCAGCCATTAACCTGCCATGTAAGTGCTGTATTTCTACTGTACATGCAGGACAGGGGTTTCTGAGAGGAGATGCAGTGGAACTTAGCAGCCTTCTTGAAACTGTGCAGCATCCTAGACATACTCACTCCAAAGGAGCTTGTGGGGAAGGAAGAGATGGTTTGTGGGCAGTTCCAGCTGAATGACTACTGGGTCCACAAACACGCTGTATCTTCAACTACACCTTAGGGGCTATTATTTCAGCTACAGCAAGTCTGCACGTTCTTCTAGCCCTGCCTCCTGTTTTGGGAAGGGAGAAGGGTGAAGAGTCTCTTACCTCCAGTACCCCTGTAGTTTTCCCCTTTAAGGCCCCTTTAACTGGGCTGTGCAAGGAGGATCAGAATACCTGATTATGGTGGATGGGACCCAGAATTCTCAGTTTCTCTTCTGTCACCATCATTAACAATATAGATGAATGTGGGCAAGTCATTTAACACTTCGTGCCTCAGGTTTACCCTCCAGTAAATTTAACTACCTATTTTGAGGCTCAACTGCTTTGAGATCCTTGGTGCCATGAGTAAAAAGTCTTTTTATTGTCTTGCATGTCACAGCCTATTTCACAAGAGTGAAATGTACGCTGTCTGTAATGCTACTCCTTAAGTCCTACTTACAGAAAATGTGAGGAAAGATGCACTTCTGCAGGTCCAATACTCAACAGATTAAAAAACCCACAGCTGGCAACTTTAAAACATCCACACAAACCAATCCCAGCCTCCAGGGGGGAGTATTACAGACCTACACAAAACTTTGTAGGTTCCTACCCATATATAATAAGGCAACATCACTTACCATGGCACATGTGCTTGACTGCCAACTACTGGTCTACAAAGGTGATTTACTGCACCAAGGACTGGCTTGACTATCTGCTACCCATGCAGGAGTTGGCAGTTAGTAGTCCTGTTACTTCCTATTAAACATTTATCTGTACACACTGTGCACCTAGCTGAAGGTTGAATTATGGTCCCTACCTGTAATTATCCCTTTATAACACAGAGAGTTATAATAAAAGGGTTAAAGGAAAATTCAGAAAATCATGTTCTAAGAGGAGTTTAAGAAAATGTCCACAATATAACTCTAGAGGAATGAAGTGTCCTTCAGTTTTTAATGACGTTACTAAGCCTTTACACAGAAAAGTTCATTTTAAAATGCCTGTTCTGTTCTTTCCAAGGGTAATTTGAGTTTCTTGATAGTGAGATTATTACAACCATCTATTGCCTGGGAAGGTACAGAGCTTACATTTTATCTGTGGAGATATTTAACCTTCAGGAATGTTCAGTAGTGATTAACACTTCACTGGGATATTTTTTAATACTTCAGTATTCAAGTGAAATCTCCCTGCTAAACTTGCATATGAAACTATAAACCCTACTGTGATTACCAGGGCCTACAGGTAGTATTTTATATTGTCCTCAGTTCTATTCAATATATTCACAAATGATCTGGGTAATGACATGGAGAGTACATTTATAAAGTTTGCAGACAATACCAAGCTAGGAGGGGTTGCGATCGCTTTGGAAGACAGGACTAGAATTCAAAATGATCTTGATAAAATTAGAAAAATCGTCTGAAATAAATAGGATGAAATTCAATAAGGACAAATGCAAAGTACTTCACTTAGGAAGGAATAATTAATTACACAAATACAAAAATGGGAAATGACATAGGAAGGAGTACTAGAGAGAGAAAAGGGCCCGGGGGTTATAGCCATCACAAACTAAATGAAAGTCAACAATGTAACACTGTTAAAAAAAAAAATAGTGAACATCATTCTGGGATGTTTTAGCAGTGTTGTAAACAAGCCATGAAAAGTAATTATTCCACTCTACTCAGCAGTGTTAAAGCCTTGTCTGTAGTAGTCTGTCCAGTTTTGGGCACCACACTTCAGGAAAGATGTGGACAAATTGGAGAAAGTCCAGAGGAGAGCAACAAAAATGATTAAAGATCTAGAAAATATGACCTATGAGCAAATATTGAAATAATGGGTTTGTTTAGTTTGGAGAAGAGAAGCCAGAGAGGGGGTTATGATAGCAGTCTTCAAATACATAGAAGATTATTATAAAGAGGGTGATAAAAATTGTTCTCCTTAACCACTGAGGACAGAACAAGATGTAGTGGGCTTAAACTGCAGCAAGGGAGACTTAGGTTACAGATTAGAAAAAACTTCCTACTGTTAGGGTAATTAAGCACTGGTACAAATTACTAAGGGGGGTTGAAATCTCTGTCATTGGAGGTTTTTAAGAACAGGTTAGGGGACTCTTCAGGGACTATGGTCTCAGGGCAGGAGAATGGACTAGATGACCTCTTGAGGTCACTTCCAATCCTATACGTCTATGGTTCTAAGCCATTAGTAAGCAATTGCTGCCAAGTGCTTAGCTAACCAATCCTGTTTTTCCAAGACTATTCCGCTCTTGCTTTTACTAGATAGCTGAAACTTCAGGAGGCTTCTTCTCAAAACTTTCTCTAGCAAATTCTTCCCCTGAGCGCCCCCACCCCCATTTCAGAATGCTGCTATCCTGCTGTTTTCCCTGTGACTGAAAAGAACGTCTGGCTCCCTACTGTTAGTCCTGGGGGAATTTTGCATACAAAAATTAAAAATTCAGCAAAATTCTGCATATTTGGCAAAACAACAATATAATCAAGCCAGTTTCAATTATTTTGGTAATTTATTTCAAAATACTTGTTAGCAACAATACAGACTAAAAAAGATTCTAGTAATTTTTTTTTACAAATAGATTCCTTACTAGGCATATTAATACAGAACTTTGAGTAATTCATTTCAGTTACAATACAGAAACATATTTCCTGCACCCATCAGAAGCAATGCAAAAGCTTGGGGGAGTGAGGGGTAACAGAGGAGCTGAGGGAGAGGGAAGGAGCCTGGAGTGAACCTGAAGGGTTGTTGGGTGTGGCTGGGAGAAGTATGGAAGTTTCTTTTTTTTCGGGGGGAGCGGGGGAGGAGGAGAAGAGATTGTTAGGAAGTTTGGGAGCCTCCCCCATGCAGACCCTGGCTGATCCCAAGCCTCTCCCATTGAGTCAGGCACATCTGCCCCTGTCTGTATGCTGCCCCCCATCCCCATGTATCCTTGCAGCCCACCCGCTCCCACCCTCATGTGACCTTGCACCCCCCATTCCCATTCAGCCTCTGGCTCAATGGTGTTATCCCACTAGCTCCTAAGTCTGCACCTGTCTGTCTCCTGCACTAACCATTCTGAACCCCAGTCTGTGACACCCGCCCCCCCAGCAGCCCTGTGTGCCCTACTCTGCCTGTTCTATCCTGGCTCGACTGTGCTGTGAAGAACTTCTACTCCTGGGGGAATTCTGCGCCACCGCGCAAGCACTTCTTGGGCAGAATGTATTTTCTGCAGAAAAAACATTCTGCACCAGACATGAATTGTGTGCATGTGCAATGGCACAGAATTCCCCCAGAAGTACTAGTGTACACAGGCTGACTAGAGGTGAAAATTGAATAAACAGAGCATTAATGATCATCCCCTGTGCACTGTACCATAGGCCTAGTTTCTGTGCTTAGGACTATTGGTCTGGCCCAGAAATCTTATCTCCTGCATGACTATCCCATGTCTCTGTTGATAAATTGTATAGTCAATTGCTTGACCACACTTTGGCTTCGTATGAAATATATTCAAGAACCTAAAAACCAATGTCAGGATTACTGCTAAAAGTCAATAATAATATAGTACAGGAGGAAAGGTTCAATATGATACCGATTTCCAGGAAGTTGTCTTGTGCACAGTTGTTACATTCACCTTACATAGAAGGTGTGCTCCCAAAGTTACACATTTTAGCTCGGAGTATTTATAGGATGGACAATTTTACAAATTATGAAATGCTTTACCCGTCACTAAAATCCAGTCCACCAGTTTGGCCCAGTTCCTTAATTTCTTGTTCTGCTCCTTCCTTATCTTTGTTTTGGATACTAACATTTGAGGTACAGTCCATGAAGGTTTCTCCTCAGCTTGTATCTGGGTAGAACATTAAGCTATTTTGCCTTTTGACAAGTTTCTTATTTTCTAATGCCAGAGCTGAACTTCAGCTTTGTGAAGTAGCATGGGATATAAAAAGACATAGGCTAATTCAGGCTATGTAACAGCTAGAAATATATATGCACATATTATTTTGATATTGTACACTTAATGCATATTAATGTGGTATCAATAATACATATTGCTGATGTGATTTTATGTACATATATATAGTGATGGGATTTTATATGCATATAAAATCACATCATCAGTATGTATTATTGACACCACATATATTAATCTACATTAAACACACAGTATTTGGCTTGAGTGGCCTGAATTAGTTATGTAACTGCTGAATAATCTCAATTAACTATGGCCTGAATTAGCCATGTAACTGCTAGAAATATATGTACAATGTAATGTTATTTTGCTATTATGTGCTTAATGCATATTAGTATGTGTGGTATCAATAATACATACTGATAGTGAATTTTATATATACACATTTAAAATCCTATCAGTATGTATTATTGATACCACATATATTAATATGCATTAAGCACACAATATCAATATGTTAAGCATATTTTATAACACCTCAGGCCAGCTTTAGAACTTACGTTTTTAGACTAACACTTGATCCTGCAATAAATTCTGTACATACTGAGCTCTGCACCCACACAGAACCCCACTGAAGTCAATGGGTCCCTGCAGAGTGGTCCACCCACATGAAGGACATTGCAGGACCAGGACCTAAGAGGCCCTCAAAAGGACAAACAGACTTCCAAAGGGAGTAAGTTCCCCCCACACCTATCACAAACAATACTGATTTACACCATCGATTTGTATTATATGTTAGCTTAAATAGTTGGGAAAATATTTTAAGATTAAAAATAAAACTAAGCCCAAAGATGAGTCATACGACTTTGAGTTCTTCAGTTATACATAAGTATACCTGTTTCCACAGGGAATCGAGTGTCCTTATTTTGGCCCTGATCCAGCAAACAAACACTTATGCACTTTTAACATACATAACTCATGTGAGTGGCCCCATGGACAAATCGACGAGACTACTTGTGGCAGTAAAATTATGCCCGCGAATGAGCATTTGGAGGAGGAAAATCCTTTGTTAAAACAAAGAATAGCAATTATTCCAGAAATCAGCGTAAAATATATTTACATATTAGCTTAGGCTTGTTTATTCTTCATCATAACATTCACAGAGCCATTTTCTAAACATACAAAGCTATTAACATTTGTGCTTAATAAACAACTGGACAGTTTATCAAAACATCTCTTTAAAAATACATTTCTGAATGGTCAATGGTGATATAGCTTCAGTTACAGCATCTCATTCTACTCAGTCTAGACTACATGTAAGCACATGGTGGTGTAATTCTTCGGAATAACTAGGTGAACAATAACTTTCCATATCATATCCAATAGCTTTCAATTATGCATAACAGAGAAATTCAATGTATCTCAACTCCAAATGAACAATTCAGTAGAATCTTGTTTATTCACATTAACAGGTGAGAGACCTAATGCAAATTACAGGTGAATCTCAGATTGTTAGGATTGGTTCAGTGAGCCCAATTCACCATTGCACTGTACCTTGCATTGTCATTTACACGGGTAAAAAGCAAGTGTAAAATGCTACCCATTCTGATTTGATAGAATTTTACACTCACTTTGCCCCAGTTCGAGGCCCCAATCCTGCAATTTACAACGTAAGGGCAGACTTCTGTATGCCCAAGAAGCCCCCATTTAAGGCAATGGACTCTGTGCAGGAATGCCCCTAATGCCTGTACATTGTAAGACCTCAATCTTGCAATTTAATTATACAAGGTGCAGGGCAACAGTAAATTTAACCCAGTATGTCTGATACTGGGTTTTCCATTTACAAGCAGGTAGTGATACTTCACTTAGGCCTGGTCTACACTAACCCCCCAATTCGAACTAAGGTACGCAACTTCAGCTACGTGAATAACGTAGCTGAAGTCGACGTACCTTAGTTCGAACTTACCGCAGTCCAGACGCGGCAGGCAGGCTCCCCCGTCGACTCCGCGTACTCCTCGCGCCAAGCAGGATTACCGGAGTCAATGGGGAGCACTTCTGGGTTCGATTTATCACGTCCAGACAAGACGTGATAAATCGAACCCAGAAGTTCGATTGCCTGCCGCCGAACCAGCACGTAAGTATAGACAAGCCCTTATATTCATCCCATCACTAATACCAGCACTTCCATCTTTCAAATCAGAGCACGCCTAATCACAGGCATTTTCTCGCCACCTTCAACACAGCAAACCTTCTCCACCAAAAAAACCAAATTTGTATTATTAATTTGTGAGCTTGCAGTGTACTGAAACATGAACTAACAGGTTCTCCTGAACAAATTCCCAACAGATTAAGAATGCATATGCTCCTTAAAAGAGTACAAATTAATCATATATGAAGCAGGGTATTTGCCCAGTATTTCAATACTTTTTACCGTACTAGAGAATACTTTCCACACTCAGTATCAAAGGGAACAGCAAAACACACCATTCCCAGAGCGAATCCCTGCTAAACTGTCCATCTCGCAGTGCCAGCACTAAGCTCTCATCCATACTTAAAGGCCATGGAAACATTAAAGACCATAAATAGCTCTTAATTCAAGTTGAGAGATTGGAGAAAAAAAAAAAAAAGAGGCATCATGTATATTTAATACAAGCAATACAAAGGATAGTATGCCCTACAAATTAAGCATTACATACACAGATGTACTTGAAAACCAGTGGCTCCTACATAAACAATTCACACAGACTAGATGTCCATCGCTTGTGACTGTCTGAATATTCAGAGATTAAATTTAGCAGTAACTAAGAAAATAGAGTTCCAACCAGCCAGAATTATCCCAAAAATTATTAGAATTAGAAGCAAATCATGAAATAGCACATTATTACAAAGAGCTGGCAAAAATGATTAGTTTGTTCTCATTTAAAGAGCCAAGCTTTAAAGTTAATCTCCAAGGACCAACTTTCACTGTCAGATATACATGTGTATATACAGGTGTGATCTCAGTAGCAGCTGTTCAACGTGACCCTACAGTTTAGATCTTTGCTAAAGATATATTCACCGAATTGTTGTTTTACTTCATCATTTATGTGATGCAAAATATATATACAAAACACAATTTAAAAAATAATTTTCTAGTTATCTCCCTATCTGATAAACAAAAATACAACCAAAAGAAAATAAAAAACTAGTTTGTTTTTCTCTTTTTTGTCTTAGCAGAAGCTTTCACTTTAGGATTATTTTCAGGTTTTGGTTCCCATAATGCGTTTCTTACAAATCTTGCTGCAGCTCCTTTATCCAGTTTGGACGCCATTTTCTTGTCAGTTATTTCTTTGACTCTGTTCATGTACGTTCTTATTCTCTCCTGGAAGATATTAAATAAAAAGCACACCCAATATTATTCTGTGAAGACATGTACTATTAAAATTGAGATCAGTGAGAACAAAGCATACGGAACATGATGCATTCCATAATATACAGCAGAATAAAATATTTCATCTCTGTTCAAACTCCAGTGGATTCTTTGCAAACTCAAGACTGCCCTTTTAGCAGATTTTCTGCAACACATGGTGATTGTACCAATAAGTGTATGAGGCCATTAGTAGTACAACTTCAAACATCTTTATATATCTAGGCATACGTATGGTCCTCATTCCCATAGTATTTTATCTAATACTATTACAACCTAGGGGCCTACTCTTCCAATCCTTAAAAAGGTCATACACCCACTGAAGTCAATAGGAATTTTGCACAAGTAAAGCCTGCAAAATTAAGCCATATGTGCATTATATACATATAAAATATATATCTGCTGAAATTCAAATCTCACTACTTCCAAAATATTAATCTGCCCAACCAAAACCAAGAAAGCATTTTTTTTTTTTTTAAAGAAACTCTCGATTATTCTGTGATGTGTATTTTATACAAACACACACAGAGGAAGTATGGTCCTCTGGGACTCAGGAGATCTAGTTCAATTGACAGCTCTCCCACAGGCATCCCATGAGACCTTAGACAATGAGTTAATGAACAGCTATTATGTAGCACTTTACATATTCCCTGAATTAGAGACAATAAATAAAATATATACATTTCGTGTACACAGCTAATACATATATCAACATACAGCGTATGTGTTATATATGCACATGGCCAACATTTTCTACCTTGGGTCTCTAAAGTCAGACACCTACATCATTTACCTGTTTTTCAAGGATGATCAGAACCCACATCTCAAAACTGATCTCTGAAAATGTTGGCCAATATTCCAATGTAAAAGGTGTAGTTTTAACTCGTTAAGCTTTACAGGGTATGAATTTATGGTACGCTGTAATATTTCTCTAGTATGATTGAGATTGCTAATCAGAACAGATGGCAATCCAACACAAATCAGCAAGGGAAAGGAGTTGACAGAAACATCGCAACAAGGTGACAGAAAAAATGAACTCTGACAGCCGGAAGGAGAGTTTTATTAATATCACTTGAAACCCCAAGTATTACCGATACATGATTACATGTTGAGCAGAGTTCTAAAAACAAAACAAATGGTGGGAGAGTAACTTTTTCTGATTGCCCTTTCCACATGAGTGATAAGAACATCACATTACTCATGGACAAAAGAAAGATTTATTCATTCACATTGCTACTTGTAAAAAGAAATTGGATGAGAAACTAGAAGATAATCTGCTTTCAACTAAAATCATCAGCAATTGTCAAGTATATACCAGTATATCACTTGCTTTAGATTTTTATGCTGTATATTTTTAAATAATATATTAAAATAGTGCAATGCTTTTGTACCAATATAGCATAAGAGGGAGCAGAAATTGAATCACCATGAAAAATTAGCAATCCAATTTTTGTTCCATGATCCACTACAGACTGCAAAATCCAAATTATAAATAGAACACGTTCTTTTGATATTCAGAGTAGTTTTCTGTATTCTTCAACCATAAGCACTATTACCTTGATTATGTAGCATTACCTTTATGTGTATTCTAATAATACATATAAGTAAAATATATTCATACAGCACCGATCTATTATTATTATTTACATAAGCATTTCTAAAGGGCATAATTTCTATTTTTAATATTGGTATTAGTATAATATTTCTATTATTTTCTTCAAACTAAATGATTTGATTTTTGAAGTCAGCAGAATTTCCAAGATAGCAGACCTTATATACTGTACTCATGTATCTAAATGGAATATAAAGACAAACCTAAAAGATTTATTATAGGTTGTAAATATGTCACTAATGCAGAATTACTGGACAGTACACATACAACTGATGCCAAAAAAGCTTTTAGCTTTGTTGCTGAACTGGATTCTTTACTGCTGAGAAAATGAATTAATGGAGGAACTGGAAAAGGGGGGGGCATCTTTCCCGTCTTTGCTAGTAAATCAACCACACTATTCTTTTAGTCATACAAGAGTCAGAAAAGGCAGTCTCGGAGATTAACATGATTCCAAGTATTTATAGGAAAAAACACCATACTGGAAACTATAAATTACTATTAGACATGTAACATTTTTCTGTTCAACAGATACAGTGAAAAGCTGGTCTGCTCAGAATCCAATTCTCAAACAAAAGGTGGGGAGGGGGGGAAGAAGGGGAAGGTAGGATGAGACCATTAATCTTATTCTGCTTTTCCAATTTTACCAGGCTTGACAACTTTGCTTTCCACAGATGATACTGTTTTGAACTAAAAATATCATGACTTTCTTAATTTGGAGAGCTAAGCAGCTTATATCAACAGTTATACAATGCTGTGCATACACTACACCAGTGCATGGAGACTGAAATTACATTTTTAAATGCAGAGTTAAAATTATGTAAGAATTACTTGCCCTAGGCAAGTCTGATTTTGCAATGCATTTTATATTGAAATCTTACCAGCTCTTGTTTCACTGGATGTTCCTTGGGATTGATTCCTTGAGTGGCCAGGTATACTGCAAGAAGAAAATGCGTTCTGTTGAACATAAGGGCAGGAATGATTAAGGTCCCAATCCTGTAGCTGACAATACACAGATGAATTGATGAAGTTTGCAGGATTAGAGCCTAGCTGCTCTGTTCAAATATCTAATTTAAAAATATTCTAATCAAGTACTCCAGTACCAATCTAATATGGTTAACCAAAAAGGACAGAAGAGGCTGCCAAAAAAACCCAATATCCTCATTTACATATCTGAGGCTAGCCTATGTAATTACCAATTTTAATTTAGAATTTCAGCATTGCTTACCCTGATTGAAGGATATTAGCAAACTTGGGTTCTTAGGATAACTGAAAGAATACTGGATAGATATTTGACTGCAGAATTTGATTATTTAAAATTTACAGCCATCAAAAAAGAGTTAAAATGGCCACCATAAACTCTGCTTCCTCTTATCGCCCTCCTCCAGCATACTTACCCCAAAACATCGAATTTAACGTGTATGCAGAAACCAAATCCAATTTTGCTTGTTCAAGAGGGTCCAACTTAAAAAACAAACAAAGGTGATCATTTGCTTCTGCATTGTTTTTAACTAAGATGTATAGTAGCTTTCAGTAATATACACAGTATAATTCCATATGAATATATTTGTGACAAAGAACCAATGGTACATGGTTTTGCAATCAATTGTCCTTAAATATGCTGTTAATACAGGCAATTTAGCTACGAGGAGAACTTTTATCACAGAAACTAGAGATGGAAAATATTTTTCAGGGGCTTGCCTACACACAAGAATTGTACTACTTTAAATTTACTGGGACATTTAAAGTAATATAGTGTGTTTTAACCAGGATGGCTTATTCCCATAAGAGAAGGGGAAATAAGTTGGAGGGAGAGTTAGCTCAGTGGTTTGAGCATTTGCTTGCTAAACCCAGGGTTGTGAGTTCAATCCTTGAGGGGGCCAATTAGGGTTCTGGGGCAAAATCAGTACTTGGTCCTGCGGTAGGCGGCTGGACTCGACCTTTCAGGGTCCCTTCCAGTTCTAGAAGATATACCTATTTTTTTTTAAGCTATAGTGGTATAAAGCACCTTTATACTGATACAACTAGGGATTTAATTTTGGTAGAGAAATTCACACCCACAACAGAAATAGTTACATCAGACAAAAAGTGTGTGTAGACCATGCCTAAATCATCAAAGTCTCTCTCTGCAGGATTGTTCCTCAGTGTATATTTATTCACTTTTTATCCAGTTTAACATTAAATGCCACAGGCTAATAAAAGGTGATGGGTCTGGTTGCTGAGAGGCACTGAGCACCTGCTATGCCGACCTCTCAGGATAAAGCTCACATTTCATCACCAGGATTTTTCCTCAAAATAACTCTCCCTATCCCCAAAATAAAACAGCACAGAAATTTAGAATGCAAGAAAAAGTTATTGAAATCCATTTAAAGTTATAATAGAAGGTTAGTATGCCACAGACAATTAACAAACACGAACACTGTACACATTAGATGATGTGTTCTAGGTATGTTGGAACACTTTAGGCTATACATCGAAGGAAGAAAAAACGGGTAATGAGGTTTTTTTTTTTTTTTTGGACTGTCAAAGTCAATTTATTGTTTTAGTCCTATAGGATTTCCAGGAACTCTGATAACATCATACAGACCACCAGCTCTAACATGGATACTGTCGAAAGACTGGTGTTGTCAGGACTGATTTCTTCATAATTTATTCATGTTAGGAATCCTTAATGGATAAACAAGTCCTCTCACGTATGAGCTTTTTTGCCCCAAAGAAAAATTACAAATTCAGTTTTAAATGTTAAAAATATATAGCTGCTTGTATGAAGTCCTCTGGCAGTACTCCTTGCACTGAATCTACATGCAGAAAAAAAAATATGTTTTATAGACTCCCTTAGATCTGCTCTTAATAGTAGGAAGGGATAGCGCAGTAGACTAAGCATCAAGTTTTCTATTCCTTGGAACCAAAAGTTCAAATCCCAGCGTCAACTCGTTCTTCCTAAATATATAAATTGAGAACAAGGAAGTTTACTGCGTGAAGGTCTTTCACATAAAACTATTGAAAAATGGCTCGCCTCTGTACTCTTGGGGGACATTAAAGATTCTATGGCCTTTTCCATAGGGGTGGGGATAAGCCCTCACATCCTTGGCCTAAATGACCTTACTGACCCACTACTCTGTGCTAGCTGGCTAATGCATTGGCTACATTTCAGTGTTATTTTGTACGTATATAGCTTGTGAAGCACTTTGAAATAAGAAGTGTTCTATAAACGTGAAAATATTTATTTAAATACTAGGTCTCTGGGGCAGGGACGGTCTATTATGTGTCTGTACAGTGCCTAGCACAGTTCGGAACCCAATCAAGGCTCGGGTCCCAAGTGCTACTGTAATACAAATTAACAACAAAACAAGAATAATAAAGGTTGCTGGTGGGGGCGGTTGTTTACCTTTTCAAGAAGTTCACTCCTAGAAACAGACATCATAGTCTTCAGCATGTCATCTACAGAACCAAGAGACTTTTCAAATGCTGACAGATAATCATGAATTTCATTTGGGTATTCTTCCCCACTATTATCTTCCTCTGCCATCTCCATCTACAAAGAAACAATTATCATTTTAACCAAATATTTAGGGGTAGCAGGATTATATTTTAAAATATGGGGAGGGGGGAAGGGAATTCATGAAATTTTCGATTAACAGGTGTGTAGCCAATTAGTTCATTGCAGAAGTAATGTCAACAATTATCTAGCTAATCATATGGCAGTTTCAAGTATCTGCCCTAAATGCAGTACAGCATGAAGATCCATCATGAACATCATTGTTTTAATATCATATCTTTACCCCACACCAAATATTTGACTCCATGGTCTGTGTAACAATAATGGAAAGAAATATTTGTCTGTTTAAAAAAAAGGTACCCTGTTAATCATCTTGTAGGTAGAGATTAAAGAGCTACATCAACAACACCCCTTTCCTGTACAGCTGCAGGGCTGTACCAACTATTTTGCAAAAGGAAAGCAGGAGCATCCCATGTAGCTGCAGTTCCTTTATATGTGGGCCCTCTGGCACTTTTGCTCTTTCCTGCTCAGTACAGAAGGAGGAGGAGCACAGAGACCCATGGAATTATTACTACAGCTGGTCAGAAAATTTTCATCCAGTCTTTTGTCAGAAAAAGCTATTTTGACTAAACTGAAATTTTTTACGAAACTGTATTGTTTTCAACAAAATTTCCTGAAAAAGAAAAACCTGAAGGAAAAAAATTGCATTTTGGAAATTTTGTATTTTGGAAAATTTTGAAGTTTTGTTTCAGAATTTTGTTTGAATTTTATTCTATCAAGTTTTTTTTTCATTTTTATAGTAGTAATGCATAGTATGTAAAATTTGAAGTCAAACTCCAAAATCCCAAATCAAAAATTTTTGAAATTAAATATATATTTGTTTTCTTTCCAATTTGGAATGAAAAATTTTGAAATGTCAAAATTTCCCACCAAATAGAAATTCCAAGTTTTGACCAGCTGTAACCATTACTGAAACCATGTTTTCACAAGATGAATTCTTCATGAACAAGTGTTCCAATGCATTAGGCCTAGATAAGCTTGTCTGTGCACCTTAATTCAGTCCCCTTGTGCACATGCATTATGATAGTCTTTAATTACATGATCACATATTTTTTCCACAGCACCCCTGCCTCATTCAGTTCACAGAATGGATGGTGCTCATGTAATGAGCAGTTACTCAATGTTTTGTTTTTTGCTCAGTGTTTTCAATGGGTGGCTTTATCCCTTACTTACTGCACACTATTCAAACTGTGCTCTGAATATACAATTATTAATTTCCTCTTGGCTTTTTCTGTCATGCTCATCACTCTAGTATTCAAGCGCTTCACAAATATTAATGTATTTTCACAACGCCTGTGAGATGAGAGGTAATATTACAGATGGGGATTTAGGCACACAGACATTAAGCTCAAAGTTTTCACTAATTTTGGACGCCCAATCTGAGATGCCCAGGACCTCATTTTTTCCAGAGATCTTATCAGATCTCAAGGGCTCAAGTTAGGCACCCAGAAAATAAGGAACACACAATTAGGAGCTGTGAAACCTAAAACCAAGTCTGATTTATAGGAACTCTGACTCAGGCAGGGATAGAATCCAATTCTGCAGGTCAGCATTCAACTGTGTTAACCATGACACCATCTTTTCTCTTCCTTCAATCTCCTGCCTCATTCATTACACGCCTTTCAACTAGATGAAGCGGGGTCCTACAGACAACAATTTCCTTCATTACACAACCCTGAGTCATCCCCAGAGCAACTTTCTAACAAGCTGTTGCCTTGTTCTACTTGCCTTGTTCTACCTTAAAAGGACGTCAGACTGCATTTTGAAGGACCATGTCTTGGACCCATAGGATTCTGTTTTGCAAGAACTTGGGAGTACACTATGCCCCTGTTGTACTACGGACATGATTGGGCACTAAGACTTTGTCTACATTGGCAGGTGAATGACAAAACTTTTGTCGTTCAGAGGTGTTTAAAAAAAACTGCACACACGCACACACACACACACACACACGAAAGACAAAAGTTTTGTCAATGAAAAGCTCTGGTATGAACAGTGCTTTGTCAGCAGAAGCACTCTCCTGCCGACAACACTAATGCCACTCGTTGGGGGTGGAAGTTTGTTGTCGGCAGCACAGCTGTAGCGGCACAGCTGTGTTGCTAAAAGCTGCGTAGTGTAGACAAAGCTTAAATTTATACCATTAATTCCTCTCTGGTGATAGCTGGGATTACCAATTGACATTCTGTGGAACCCTGAAGTTTGTCCTAGGCTAGGGATCTCCTCACTGGCTTCTGTGGCAGCTCAGCCACTGTCAGGGAAAGTCTTTTTGCTGCTCCCATATTTGTTTATAGGACTGTACTTGAAACTAGGTGTCCTGAAAATAGTAATGGAGTAGTAGAAATAAAGACTATTGGGGGGGAGGGGAGTAACAACGCAAAATGGAATCAGCAATTATAAACAAGTGATACAGTTAGGCAAACAAGATAAGAGGAGGAGGATTTGGGGTAGCGGGGCTGGAGGGTTAGGGAAGAGAGAGAAATGTTTTAGAAAAACTCTTTACCACATTTTGAAAATGGTACTGGCCACATAAGTTTCAGAAACTGTATTTTGTAAATGTAATCTATGAACAACCACCCGCAAAGCCAGCAGAAAAGCCAAGGTAACAGCAAACAGCTGTGAAGTCCCTGGAGTTTGTTTCAGAGGAAAGATTTGATCTTTCCCTTTTCCTGACAAGAGTGTGGTTTATGAGAGAGAGGTTTCTTTTTATTCATTAAGTCCTGCTGGGTTCACATGGGAGGAAGGTTGAGGTGGTACTCTACTCAAATTCTATCCACAATTCCAGTTACTGTAGCAGTATGTTTCTGCTAAAATGATCAACCATGAAATAGTTAAGAAAGCTAACATTGGAACGGTCATCTGCAGTCTTCAGAATTACAACCCCATTGAGATGAATGATGGCCATTCACACCTCTCAGGTCTGCATCGGATCACATTCTACATATTGAACTAACCCTAAAATGTTCAAGCTCCCCTACGTATCATACCACATGTTTACAGGGCATTTAGGTCAACTGCAAGGCTCCTGGGAGAGAGCAGAGCTGCATGCACAGGAAAAGGCAAAGTATCAAATATCTGTATGCAGTCAAATTTTATATTTCTGTGTGTTTATTTTGTCCTGGCCTTTCCTAATTAAATAAAGTTATAGAACATGGTTGACAACAAGCAAAGGAAGAGGAGGTTATTCACCCTGTGCAGTAACTGTGGTTCTTTGAGATGTGTCCCCCTGTGACTGCTCCACTTCAGGTATGCATGCGTCTCAAGCCCTGATCGTAGATTTACTTTTAGCAGGGTCCATTTGGCCTGCACATGATTCTCTATACAACCTCATCCCGCATGTATAGGGCCTATAGAGCTGTGCAGGCGAACTGCTTTCAGCTCCTTCTCTATCGAAATGTCTATCAAAGAACCATCCAAAGCAGAGGGGAAGTAGGGTAGGTGGTGGAGCACCCAGAGCGAGAGACATCTCAAAGAACCACAGGTACTGCACAAGGTGAGTAACCTTCTTTTCATCTTTGAGTAGTCCCTATGGAATTCCACTTCAGGTGGCTCCTCAGCGATTTCCCTACAGCTTTGGAATTGAGTCCAAGACTGAAGACTGTACACATGTACCAACACATAGTTTAGAAATGTATGCACTGCAGCCCATGTAGCAACTCTGCATATCTCAGACACTGGAATGTTCTTGAGTAACACTCTAGAAGTTGCCTGTGATCTGGTAGAGTGTGCTGTTATCCTTTGGGAAGGTAGAACACCAGCTGCGTTGTAGCAAGCAACAACATACCCAGAGGTCCACTTTGAAAGTCTCTGTGGAGAGACTGTGAACTCCTTGGATCTTTCTGCAATGGAGAAAAACAGTCTAGGTTATTTCTGAAATTGCTTGGTTATAGCTAGATAAAAGGCTAGAGCCTGTCTCCCATTTAAAGTATGAAAGGAGGTCTCATGTTGAGATTTATGTGGTTTAGTGACAAATACCGGTGGATGGATGGTCTGGTTGAGAGGAAAATCCAAAAGCACTTCACGTAAGAATTTAAGGTATGGCCATAAAGAGACCTTATCCTTAAAAAAATATATATATATATTACACACACACACACACACACACACACACACACACATACACACACCATAAACAGGGGAGTCAGTCATCAAGGCCCCAATCTCCCCAACCCCGTGGGCTGATATGGTAGCTACTAGAAAAGCTGTCTTAACAGATAAGTGAAACAAGGAGCAGGTCGCCAAAGGTTCAAACAGAAGTCCCATGAGGTATCTAGCACCAGGTTGAGATCCAAGAACGAGTAAGACCCTAAACCTGGGGGTAGAGGGACCCTAAACCTGGGGGTAGAGGTTCACTAAACCCTTATTAAATCTTGAGACACAGGGTGAGCAAATACAGAAAACCCTTCTAGTGTGGAACAAAATGCTGATCTTGCGGCCACATAAACCTTAATAGAGGTAATTGATAACTTTGATTTCTTCAAATCCAGCAGATAATCCAAGATGGCTGAGAGCAAAGATGATTCAGGCACAAGATACTGACAGTGTACACCAGTGGTTGAACCTTTTCCATTTCTGAACTTAAGTAATTTGCGTTTACTTCCTTCTACTGTTTAGTAATACCTGTTATACCCCTGTTGCGCAATGGATTCTAATCCCCTGAACCATCTAGGAACCATGTTCAGAGGCAGAGGACCCTAGTTTGGGGTGAAGATGCAACCTGCATCCTGGGAGAAGAGATGAGGAATGGTCAGAAGACTGAATGCCGGTTGGACACACAGGTGAAGCAGGTAAGGATACCAAGTCTGTCTCAGCCAGGTCAGTACTATAAGAATAACCCTGGCTCTGTCCTATTTGATCTTGTTCATCACTCTTAGTATTAGCAGTGTTGGAAGGAATGCATAGAGAAGGCCCTTTAGACAAAGAAAGAGAAAGGCATCCCCCAAAGAGTGGAGACCTAGGCCTCCTCTTCAGCAGAATAGGGGGAACTTCTTGTTGCTGAATAGGTTCACTTGTGGAAGTCCACTTTTAAAATATTACTTGAAGAATTTGAGTCCAACTCCAATTCAGAGTCATGGGAAAAGTGTCTGCTGAGTATATCGGTTGTAATGTTCTGGACTCCAGGAAGGTAAACATCTGAGACCTGCATCTGAAGACTAAATTCACTTATTGATGAAGTTAAGCATCTTTAGAATCTTTGAGAATATCCTTGGGGATGAAGAGAGACTGAAGGTAAGAACTTGGTATTGAAAACGATCCTGGCTCATGGTAAAACGTAGAATTGGTTTTTCCTGTGTGGGAGATGTATCTCTATATGAAAATAGGCATCCTGTAGGTTGACAGCCGAAAACCAATGTGCTGCCTTTAGAAAAGCAATTACAGCTGCCACAGTCACCATCGTGAACTTCTGAGACTTTATAAATTTGTTCAGTCATCTCAAATCTAAGATTGGTCTCCACCCGCTGTCCTCCTTTCGCATGAGAAAATACTTTTGTAAAACCCTTTCCCCCGAGGAGATGGGATCATTCTCTCACATCTAAATGAAGGAGAGTGTTCCCTTTCTTGACTCATAAGTAGTCTCATAAGAGAGATCCCTAAAGAGGAACGGGTAAGAAAGGTGGGAGAGAGCATGGGATGTAAAGTGGATGTTGTAGCCCAATGTTATACCCCCCATGATCCACTTTTCTGTGGTAATATGATGCCAACCCTATTGGAAATGGGAAAGGCTCTCTCCAAAAATGGGAAGGTGGGCAAAAGTTAGCCTGCAAGCTATAGGTGAGGAAAGTATTGAACCCTCAACAAACCCATCAAAACTGTTGTTTTGATGATGATTGGATTCTCTCTGAAGGAGCGTGAGAAGCTCTCTTCCTCTGGAATCTTTATCTCTTTCCAGCGGGTTTGGTGGTTCTGTGAAATCCAGAGAACTGGGCAGGGTGCAATCTCTGGACAGTCTGAGATGTGCTAAATCTCCTTGTTTGTATGAGTACATGTACGCAGAGACCTCAACAGGCCCCGGAGTCCCTCAGTGTGTGAAGGGACTCATCCACAGTCCCTGAGAAGAGCTTCTGACCATCAAATGAGATGTCCTCAACAGTATTCTGAAACTCTCAGAAACCCCAACAGCTGGAACTGACACGCTCTACACATAACAACCGCCGTGGAGATGGATATGGTGGAGGTGTCCATGGCATCGAATGAGACTTGGAGAGCGGTTCTGGCTTATACCTGAACTTTCAGGATGATGATCTGAAAGAGTTCCCTATGCTCCTGTGGAAGATGTTCCATAAAGGGCTGCAAACTTGTAATTCATGAAGTCATACTTGGCCATGATCACCTGACACTTTGTGATCTGAAATTGGAGGGTCACGAACAAGTAAGCCTTGTGAATCTTTAACTTCTTCAAAAGACACATGAAGGTCCTAGAATTGGCAAAAATCATCGACCATTGATAGTGGTGGATGCATGACTGCCTTATCTGGAGACAAGGATGAAACAGAAGTTTGAGGGGTGGCCTCCTTACCCGCCCTAGTCTCCTGTTCTTCAAAGATCTCCTCATGTTGGGGATTTGGTAGAGGAGATTGTGTAGCTCTAGCCTCTTGGTGCAATGGAGCCAGAGGTCTGGCAAATTGCTGCCGATACACCACCCAAGCATCCCAGCATGGCCACTGGGGAGGGGGGTCCATATGCGAGAGCAGCTGGTACTCAGGACTGATCCAACCATTCCTGTAGTAGACAAGGATCCTTGTCAAAGTATGGGTTCCTATACCTATGTGGAGGGGAACCTTATACTGATAAAGAGGAGACTAACTAAATGCCTCCTTCATCCACCTCAATGTCCTCCAAAGGGGTGGCTCCAGTAGACAAAGGCAGAGAATCCTGCAGTACGAGGAAGCAATGGTAATCCAGAGATTAAGGTCTTGGTACTGAAAGTCATTTGGTATTCACAAACAGTGAGGACTCCAGCTCATCTAAAACGGACAAGTCTTTAGAATAGCAGAATTCCTCTGGTACTGAGTGGGTTGGTATCAATGCAGCAGTTGAGGTGGATGGTACTGTCAATCTGGAAATACATAGGCAACAGGGCCAAAGGTGTCCCATGCTTCGATTTTGCTAGTACCAACAGTGCTGAATGAGAAGGCACCAATGGTAAGTGTGGGGTAAATGGTGCCGTTCTAAAGGAGTGTATATGTCCTGGGCCTCCCTGTCCTTCCTAGATAGTATTGGGGGGCCTGCTGGAGCCATACTTCAGAGAAGCACTCTGGGATCTCCCAACCCCACTGGTACCAAAGGAAGAGTCCTTTGTCCTCACAATACTGAGTCAAGAGGTTGAGGCCTCTGATACTATAGACTTAGCCCGAGATCACTGCCTTTTGAGAGTTGGCTCCTTCTGGTGAGAGACCGAGCACCTCTCCTTTGGAGTTTTCCCTGAGCCCAACCAAGTTTTCCCCCTCGAAGGTGTGCTGGACCAGTCCAGAGACCGATGTACAGGGGTGGGGGGCATTCTACTGCTGATTAAAACTGGCTAGGATCACATGATTGCAGTTGCCATCGGTAAAATACCTCTATTAAAGGAGCATAGATGCATACTTTTCCATAACCCAATCTGGACCAAAAGAACAGAAGACAAAAAAATGGAAAAGAAACGGGGAAGAGGGACAGACCAAAAATATTTCTTGCTAACTCTGGTATCACACATACCAAGAATGAAGTTACTAATGATTTAGTTGACCTTGTCATGCAGCATGGACAGGGAAACTGCATACAATGAAAATTAACCACACATTAGAACAAAGCTGAATATTAATACCTACACAGTACCCTCCACTGACAGGAGAAGCGTGCTCCCCCTCCTCAGCATGGGAATGGATTTGCTGAACCTACGTGTTTTCTGTTTGTTGCAACGGGAACTTGCAAGTTCCTACTCCTGCTGTTTGGGGACCTCTCTCTTTTCACTAAACTGTTATTTCAGTGTAACTAATCTCTACACAGGATATGTTACAGTGCTGGCACATGCCAACAATAAGGCAGCAGTTAGCTTAAATGGTTTTGATAACATTAAATACACAAGAAAAAAACTCACACTACTTTAGAAAACATACATCTTCACAAAACTGGTGTTTGTATTTTTTGGATGGGGAGCTGGGGGGGGGTCCTTGGCCAAAATCAACATGCAGGCTGCATGTTCACACCTACAGGATAGATCACACCAAAGGGGAAATAAGACTACATAGATGACTACATATATTTAGGGGCAATCCTGTGACCTCCTCAATCCTTACATTTCAGTTATTAAGCCACAAACACAATTACCTCAAAGTTCAAAATACACAGACAACCACTTTTAGAACAAGCAGAAACTTATCACAGACTTGATTAGTTCCTGTCCTGGATTTTTGCTGTATAGGTTTGTCTGTTGGATTTGCCAGCTTTCAGTCTGTTCTTGTTTGTTAGTTAAGCACAGCAATTCCATTTTTCCAAAACATTACCGGGCCAATAAAACATTTAGTTAAATGAGGATCTGCATAGTTTGGAGAATAAAACTATTGGGTAAGCAATTCATAAGAAGAGTTCAGGGTAGTTCAGGAGAAGATGAGGAGAATAAGAGATTTGAATAAGACAGTACTTCAGGCAAATGAGTGTTGGATAAATGGGGCTGGAATATTGCTGGAAGGATAACTTGTGGCTGATAATACTTTATCGTTATACCACCTTTAATCTCAATAGAATACAAGGCACTGAAAAATCCAACAGTGAATACAGCAACTTCTGGGATAGAGGAATGTTTGCATCCCACACATGGTACTCAGCACAGTAAAGAGGAGCAGGGGTATTTTGGCTAAGGACACAGAGGCAAACTATTATTCATGAAAAATGTGACATAAGTGCTGTAATATCAACATACAGTAGACAGGATCCTGGTTTTAAATCGTTGTTGAAAGGTTGTCCTGCAGTAACTAACCCAGGGGTCGGCAACGTTTGTATTCTACGTAATATTCAAACAGAAAAGAAAAAAGCACTTAATATTCTTTATTCTGCTGCTTCAATATTTTAGTATATTTCACTGTTCACTTCAATATTTATCTATATTTCTAAGCACTACCAGCTCTCGGGTTAGACATTTCCACTGCCTTCTCAAATGAGATTTCACTTTTGCCAAATGAATTCCCTAACAAATAGAGGATTAACCTCCCTACAAGACAAATATTTAATAAAATTAAATCAAAATGTAAAAAACCTAATAGGTTGAACAATTATCTCAAATTTGAGTATAATTTTAATACCTACATAATATCATGTATAACACCTGGTTTGAAATGTAGATCTGATCATGCAGAATGGTATTAACCTAGTCCTCTACTTTGAGTGTCAACTCCTGGGGGCAGAGACTATCTTTTTCCTACGTGAGTATACAGTATCTAATACAATGGGGCCCATGACTAGGACTCCTAGACATTACTGTAATATAAAAAATAAATCAAATAATAATCATTGCTGCTGGCAGTTAATAACTCATTGTCACCGTGTCCACAAATGTTTTGCTCCTAATCCCCGTCAGACCAGCAGAGAAAACATGGTAGAGCTGGAAAGCACATACAACTGTTCTGAGTTCCAGCATAGCACTTTTCAGCTTTTGCAGAGCCTCCACAAACTAGAGACCCTTCCTGAGAGAATGACTGCCATCACAATAATAATTAAATCACCACGAAATACAATATTTTCACAAATTTGCCTGTCCTGATCTCCTTAAGAATATCCCCCAAAAGATACAATGGCTCCTGACTCATTTTCTGCAAAGTTGGGAAACAGACAAATGATCATTTTTTATCACCGCATTCAGAGCTCTGGCCCGATTAGCAGCCCAGCGTATATAATGCATACTTCCAGAAGAGCTCATGATCAGCAAGATCCCGCTGATGCCAATGAGATGGAAGCTGCCGCTGTCTTTCGGCACTAAGTAGTAAAACGTAAGGATGTCTTTCAACCTAAGTTCAAACTATTAACGATTTTTATCTGAGACCCGGAAAATCTCAATCTTGTGGTTGACACAATGCAGAACATAAAAAAGCAAGTGTCTAAACTTGGCTTGACAGCCCCATCATTGCTGCACCACCTACACTCAATGAAGCCGGCTTTCAGGTGAGCTCTTCAACCTGATCCCTATGACTCATAAAACTGTTTTTATTCCTTGTGTGATATCATTACCTGTCCTAGATTCCACATGTTGCGCTCTTTTTGCTTACATAGTAGGTTCTCCCTCCTGGACAAATCTGACATACACCCACTCCTGTTCAGCTACAGACCTGTCAATGGATCCATCAGCAATCACAGTGATGGCTTTCTTTATGTATATCTGGAATGCTTCCTAAAGAGCATTTGCATTTTAGAGAACAATCTAGTTACAAGAGCTTCTTGTGCACAAAATGACATTTCCTCCTTCCACATAGGTACATGGGAACACAGAACTTCTGTCATCTGTTTAATAGAGCCACAGTTTGAAGCACCTCTGCAAATCAAACCGTAACAATACCCCCCATCTCTGCCCATCCTCCCAATGCAATTTAACATGTTGATACCCTGAATGATTTATCTCCCAGTAGGGTGACCAGATAGCAAGTGTAAAAAATCAGGACGGGGGTGGGGGGTAATAGGTGCCTAAATAAGAAAAATCCCCCCAAAACGGGACTGTCCCTATAAAAATCGGGACATCTGGTCACCTTATCTCCCAGAAAGAAAGAAGAGAAATTATAAAGGTAGGGGAAGAGGATGCACACAAGCCCCTGGCATGGGGGGAAGGAAGACTGGGAGAGGACTGGAAAAGGAGAAATGGAGGGGACATAGCCCTTGGCACTGTGGGGAGAATGGGGAACTTAGGCATTGGGGGCACACAAGAACCCTGATGGGGAGAATGGTGGACCGGGGCACATACGGAAAGGGAGCACATTGTTCCCCATGCCAAGGGCTTTTACAGGGCAAGGGGGACACAGAGACCCTGTTAAAAGGAAAGGATGGAGGAGCTGTGGAATGAGGGGGATGGGAGGGTGGCACACTGGGAGCTTGTGGAAGGGAGAGATGCAAGAAGCCCCTCATGCATGCAATAACCTCATCCTAAACAAGTTACAAAGCGTGTGACCCCCCCCCTAGTTTTATATACTCTTATACCCTCTCTTATTTGACACATTTCAAAGGTAAGCAATCCCAACCTTCTCTTTCATCTGAGTTTTTCCATACCCTTCATCATTCTCATTGCCCTTCTCTGAACCTCTTCTAGTTTTGCAATATCCTTTTTGAGATAGGGCAACTAGAACTTCCCACAGAAACCAGATGAGGCCACACCATTGATTTATATAAAAGAATTATAATATTCTTTGTATTATTCACCATCTTATTCTTTATGTGTCCTAACATTGTTAGCATTTTTGACTGTAACTGCACATTGGGCAGAAGCCTTCATTTTACATGAGCAGCAAAACAGTCCTGCATGTGCAGGAAACAAATTCTAAACATCTTACAAGCATTGAAAAGAGGAACACCTTTATGAGAAAGTTATACATGCTTTCTGCAAAGTACCCCAAACAGGTCACATTTCAGATATAATACCTGTGAATTCTGGTAGGCACATTTATATCTGAGGGCTTGTCTATACTGGCAATTTACAGCGCTGCAACTTTCTGGCTCAGGGGTGTGAAAAAACACCCCCGAGCACAGCAAGTTTCAGCGCTGTAAAGCGCCAGTGTAGACAGCTCTGAGCGCTGGTAACTACGCCCCTCGTGGAGGTGAGTTTTTTTAACCACACAAGACACGTTAAAGCGCAGCAGTGCTTTAGCATTGCCAGTGTAGACTCGCCCTAAATTTCTCATAATCCCTAGCACACTCTTCTGTGCTACATACTGCATGTTTTCTTGGCCAAGGGACTGCAGTACTATAGTATCCAGCCTCTTTGCTGATTCAGGCCGATTTTATTTTTTTAACCAAAAAGTGTTCATTTCAAACAAACAAAAAAACATTAACCAAGACGATGTGCTTTTTATACAAACATATTTAAAACAGTGTGCAAATTGAGGACTGATTTGCCAATTAAGCTGCCTCACACTAGCAACCGCAGTTAATTTTGCAATTCAAAACTGTAACAAGGTATCAGTATTTTTCTATCTCACACTCCAATTGTGTTTCACAGCAGCAGGAGCTAGTCTGACTGTAATCCAGGCCTGCACAACATGCAGCCCACGTGGGCTCACTGTGCAGCCCGCGGAGGGTGAGTAGGCAAGCGGCAGGTGAGGGAGGGGGGCTGAGTAGACAGGCGGGCAGTGGGTAGGCGAGCAGGGGGTGGGGGGCTGAGGAGGTGAACGGGCAGGCAGTGGTGGGGGGGCAGGTGAGCTGGCGGCGGGGGGGGGGGCGGAAGAGGGGGGGGGGGGGGCAGGGGGGGGGGGGAAGGAGGCAGGCCGCGGGGGGGGGGGGGCCTCAGGAAGCGAGCGGGATAGCAGTCGCGGGGGAGTGAGTAGGCAAGCAGCAAATCGGTGGCTGACCTGTTCTACTGATCTGGCTCCTATCCCCTCTCCAAGGGTTGCAGCTGTCTGGAGGTGCCTGCCTTCCATGCCTACCTCATACAGTCAACAGGGCAACTGATTAGAAAGTGGGGGGAAGATCTTATTCTACTTCTAGCAAAAAGACATTTTTCTTTTACCTTAATTATACTACCTTCGGGGCCCGCTATAATGTATTACCGAAGTGCAATACTGCTGTCTCAGTGGGGCAGCGCTGAGGAAGTAGGGTTTGTTTCCGCGGGACAGGCAGAGCTGGGGGGGAAGGTGTTGTGTTTCAGGGGGGCCTGGGTGGTGCTGGGGGGGGGTTTCAGGGGGGCTGGGGGGGGGGGTTGATCCTCATCTGTTTTCTTTGGAATAATATGGCCCTCGCGGCTTTACGAGTTGTGCGCGCTGCTATAATCCATTTTACTAGGGAGCCGACTCGTGCTTAGCGGACAAGCTGAAGCGCTGCTCTCCTTTCGGGTACAATCACAGCGCAGAAGAACGGCCTCTGAACTACGCGTGGCCCATACCTGCCGGCTTTCCGTCCTGTCCTAAACGCCCACCCAGTTGTGTCTCGCTGTAATTACTGACGAACTCTCCCAAGGCGCCAAACGTTGCTGCTCTGGGCTCGTACGGAAAATAAGACGGTTACCGCGAGGGCGCGGTGAGGGGGGGGTGCGGCTCAGGCCGGAAGGGGAGCCCGGGGTCCGGCCGGAACACGGGCGCGGGTGGATGACGTAACAGGAAGGCCTGGGCGGAACGCCGCAGCAGTTACGGACACTCAGCGCTCTGTCCGGGGACGGGGTGATGGGCGGTGAGTCCAGCCTGAGTGACTGGGCGAGAAGCCAATGGAAGTTCTGCTGTTGGGGGGTGACCAATCCGGAAAGGGACTGAAGCCGAGGCGGCTCCGGGAGCCGGAGCCAATCCGCGGAAGACGCTAGCTTTATGGGGCGGTGTCAAAGTGACGCGGGCTAATCCGGGAAGGGAGATCGGGAAGGGGCGGGTGGGGGTTCAGCGTCCGCTACTCAGGAGGTGAATAAGAGCAGGCCTTGGCGCTCTGGCCAATCAGAATCGGAGAGGGCGGGGCTTGGTCCCGTTGCGGGTGGGAGGGGTGTACCGCGGCCGGGGCCTAGGAGGAGAGCGGCCCGCGCGCTGGGGGTTGTTGGCCCGACCCACCTGGCGCAGCCGCAGTGCAGTCTGAGGCTGAGGCCGCGCGCCCTGGGGAAGGGGCTGCGGCGGGGGCGACGCGAGTACTGCTGGAAGTGCGGGGGGGCTTTATCCCTTTGCAGGGCAGGGACCCTGAACCCAAGAAAGTGGGGCCCCAGCTGCTACAGGGGCAGCCCTACAGGGCTGTGACCATTCTGCTTACACAGCCAGCCCCATATACAGAGGGGCCGTGGAGGGACTTTCCCCACAGAGGGGCTTGAGAGGAACTCCTCATTTCCCCCCACCCAGGCAGGGGGTGATGGCGAGGGCACCCCTCACAGATCAGGAGCTCACATACACAGGGGGTGTTCGTTGGTGCGTGTCCCCCAACATCCGGTGAGCTTTAGCATTGCTAAGCTGAGCCATTTGAAAATCATGGATCAGGCCACCTCCAAAGCGACTGACTTTAAAAACAAAATTGTTTAGAATAAATACAATTTGGGGTCCTTAGCTGACAGCTTATTTTTGGGCCTGCAAGCTAATTCATCCTCTTTGGCCACGACCAGTATGATGCCATCTTTAATTGCATGACCAGTAAGTTAAAGAAGTATGGATTGGATGAATGGACTATAAGCTGGATAGAAAGCTGGCTAAATTGTCAGGTTCAACGGGTAGTGATCAACGGCTCAATGTCTAGTTGGCAGCCAGTATCCAGCGGAATGCCTTCATTAATGATCTGGATGATGGGATGGATTGCACCCTCAGCAAGTTCACAAATAACGCTAAGCTGCGGGGTGAGGTAGATATGCTGGAGGGTAGGGATGGAATCCAGAGTGACCTAGACAAATTGGAGGATTGGGCCAAAAGAAATCTGATGAGGTTCAGCAAGGACAGGGGCAGAATCCTGAACTTAGGACGGAAGAATTCCATGCACTTCTACAGGCTGGGGACCGACTGACTAAGCGGCAGTTCTGCAGAAAAGGACCTGGGGATTACAGTAGACGAAAAGCTAGATATGAGTCAGCAGTGTGCCCTTGTTGCGAGGAAGGCTAACGGCATATTGAGCTGCATTAGTAGGAGCATTGCCAGCAGGTCGAGGGAAGTGATTATTCCCCTGTGTTCGGCACTGGTGAGGCCACATCTGGAGTATTGCGTCCAGTTTTGGGCCTGCCACTATAGAAAGGATGTGGATAAATTGGAGAGAGTCCAGCGGAGGGCAACGAAAATGATTAGGGGGCTGGGGCACATGACTTACAAGGAGAGGCTGAGGGAACTGGGCTTATTTAGTCTGCAGAAGAGAAGAGTGAGGGGGGATTTGATAACAGCCTTCAACTACCTAAAGGTGGGTTCCAAAGAGGATGGAGGTAGGCTGTCCTCAGTGGTGGCAGATGACAGAACAAGGAGCAATGGTCTCAAGTTGCAGTGCGGGAGGTCTAGGTTGGATATTAGGAAAAACTATTTCACTAGGAGGGTGATGAAACACTGGAATGGGTTACCTAGGGAGGTGGTGGAATCTCCATCCTTAGAGGTTTTTAAGGCCCGGCTTGACAAAGCCCTGGCTGGGATGATTTAGTTGGGGTTGGTCCTGCTTTGAGCAGGTTGGAGTAGATGACCTCTTCCAACTCTAATATTCTATGATTCATGCTATTTTTTTCCCCACAGATCACCCGCTTCATTCCTTGCATATTGGCTTGATTTGTTTCAGACATTTTCAGAAATAACAGGAAATCAGGGAGAAAAAATATTAACTTCTGTGTACATTCTTTTTAACCAGGAATCAGCACATTAGACCAATACCAAAATAGAAAATCTGTACCTGCATTTGGAAGAATCTTTAATTGCTTGCTAGTTTACAGTGAGAGTGATAGGGCCATTAATTCTCTAACAGTTCTCTACTGCTATGCACATTTTCATTGAGTTAGAATCTTATTAATACTGTTATAGTTATACTTTCTATACACTAATGAAACAAATACATTTTATCAAGCTGCCATTCTTTACCGTATCTCATTTTAAAAATAGCAGACAACCACAACTTTATAAGATAAACAGAGACAGCATTTAAAAACCTTTTATATAATTTAAACCAAAAAGAGGAAATAGTAATAAGTAATTGCATATGTATACGCAGTACTAAGATTTCCCAAAAAAATCAAAGGTTTTTGCTGTGAAGTTAAAGGCAGTATACTAGAAGTGTTACCCACCGGTTTTATGATACCTTCATGAATCCCAATGCACTATTACTAGAGTTTATGGAAACAGTTTATATCATATTGTGATTAGAGAAATAGGATTTTAAATGTTTTCCTGTAATAGATGGTATCAAGATAGCTCTTGTGATTACGAGCAAATATAAACTTATGCTAAAGAAAGTCTTTCTGGGTTCTATGTTACATGTTTAACATGCACCAGCTTTAGATCTGTTTGCTGATTTTTTTAATAATGATATTGGTGTGCTAAGAGAAATACGCAGTTCATGCTTTTGTTAATCATGATAAGCATGCACTGCAAATCTAACATGAATGCTAACTTTATAATTATGATATTGATACAATATTGACATGCTGTTAAGAAAATCCAACATGCAGTGCGTGATTTAATAATATAACATATACTGGATATGTTTGTTTGCGAAATTCTTAAAAATGATATTTATTCACTTTGAAGAAATATATGTAATCTATTGTTTGCTAAATATTACGGCTGTGAAGCGATTAAAAAAATAATCACTATTAATCATGCTATTAAACAATATTTTTGGATGTTTTCTACATTTTCAAATATATTGATTTCAATTACAATACAAATATAAAGTGAGCACTATACAGTTTGTATTCTATTTTTATTACAAATATTTGCACTGTAAAAAACAAAAGAAATAGTACAGTATTTTTCCTTTCACCTAATACAAAAACTGTAGTGCAATCTCTTTAACTTTCATGATAAACTTACAAATGTAGAATTATGTACAAAAAAACCCTGCATTCAAAAATAAAACAATGTAAACTTTAGAGCCTACAAGTCCACTCTGTCCTACTTCTTGTTCAGACAAACAAGTTTGTTTACATTTGCAGGAGATAATGCTGCCCACTTCTTGCTTACAGTGTCACCTGAAAGTGAGAACAGGCGTTTGCATGGCATTGTTGTAGCCAGTGTCGCAAGATATTTACGTGCCAGATGTGCTAAAGATTCACATGTCCCTTCATGCTTCAACCACCATTCCAGAGGACATGCATCCATGCTGATGACAGGTTCTGCTCGATAATGATCCAAAGCAGTGCAGACCAACACATGTTCATTTTCATCATCTGAGTCAGATGCCACCAACAGAAGGTTGATTTTCTTTTTTGGTGGTTTGGGTTCTGTAGTTTCTGCATCAGAATGTTGTTCTTTTAAGACTTCTGAAAGCATTCTCTATACCTCTTCCCTCTCAGATTTTGGAAGGTACTTCAGATTCTTAAACCTTGGGTTGAGTGTTGTAGCTATTTTTAGAAATCTGATAATTGGAATCTTCTTTGTGTATTGTCAAATCTGCAGTGAAAGTGTTTTTAAATCAAATAACATATACTGGGTCATCATCCGAGGCTACCATAACACAAAATATGTGGCAGAATGCTGGTAAAACAATGGAGCGGGAGACATACAATTCTCCTCCAAGGAGTTCAGTCACAAATTTAATTAATGTATTTATTTTTAACAAGCGTCATCAGCATGGAAGAATGTGCTTTGGAATGGTGGTCAAACCATGAAGAGGCATATGAATATTTAGCATATCTGACACATAAATACCTTGCAATGCCAGCTACAAAAGTGCCATGCAAATGCCTTTTCTCACTTTCAGGTGATGTAAATAAGAAGTGGGCAGCATTATCTCCTGTAAATGTAAACAAACTTGTTTCTCTTAGTGATTGTCTGAACAAGAAGTAGGACTTGAGTGGACATGTAAGCCCTAAAGTTTTACATTGTTTTGGTTTTGAGTACAGTTGTGTAACAAAAAAAATCTACATCTGTAAGTTGCACTTTCACAATACAGAGATTACACTACAGTACTTGTATGAGGTGAATTGAAAAATACTATTTCTTTTGTTTGTCATTTTGTCACAGTGCAAATATTTGTAATCAAAAGTAATATAAAGTGAGCACTGTACACTTTGTATTCTGTGTTGTAATTGAAATCAATGTATTTGAAAAAGTAGAAAAACATCCAAAAATATTTAATAAATTTCAATTGGCATTCTGTTGTTTAACAGTGCAATTAAAACTGTGATTAATTAAGATTAATTTTTTTAATCACGATTATTTTTTCAGTGTTAATTGTGTGAATTAATATAATAAATAAATAGAATACATTGCAAATTGATTCAAATTTCTAATGATATTTACATACTGTTAGGAAAAATATCAAGTCTGTCATTAAAATAAGAATATATTAAAAATTCCAAATTTATTTGAATTGTATGCCTTGCACGGGAGGGCAGCCCCACAGACCCTGGGGGCTAGGCCATACAGACTTGCGCTGAAGGGCGGTCCAATGGTGTCTGGCCACTAGGCCAGAGTGCCCTGACTCTAGGGACAGCCCACTGATGCTGGACATTTTGCCAGATGTCCCTGAGCTACAGGGCCCTCCTCACAGAATTAGGCCGTGCTGCCTGGAATCTAAGAGCAGCTCCCATCCCGACTCGAACCATTAGATTGTACCACCCTGAGAAGAGGCAGTCATTTGAACTTGGCTGCTGGGGTATAGTGCCCCTACAGGGGTGATGGGGTATACCTGCTCTGTGACGCATATGCTGTGGGACATGTGAGAGGACTACTTGAACTGTTTCAGCTAGCCCACGTCCAAACCGGCACTAAAACAATTCAGATTGAAATGGTTCAGACTGATGAGGTTCCTAGACCTACTACCAAAACAGTTTTTAGAATGCATGGAAACCAGCTAGACTAGCTTTGTGTGTGGACACAAAATTTCAACAGTTTACCACCACATTCTCTCTCAGTCTAACCCATGTCAAGAGGAATGTGATATATTGCTGGTCTTTTAGGGTCAGAAAGTGATGGGATTTTAATACCATTCCCATTGTTGCAGTATGTGATGGCTTGTCTATAGGAATACGTAGGCCTGGTCTACACCTAAAACTCAGGTTGACCTAGCTACATTGCTTAGGAGGACTATGAAATATTTCACACCTCATGCAATGTAGTTAGGATGACCTAACCCCCACTGTAGACATAGCAAGTTTGATGGAAGAATTCTTCCATCAACCTAGCTACCGTCTCTCAGAGGAGTGGATTACCTACATTGATGGGAAAACCCCTTCCATTGATGTAGGAAGGGCCTACGCTACGGCATCACAGCTGCAGTACTGGAGCTGTGGCTCTGTAGCGGAGACCTAGTTCATGGCAGGCTGGGGTATAAATCTGCATTGCGTGCCACACCGTAAGTGTTCATGTGGACCCTGCTGCTGTGTACTAAAAGTTCTGTAGTGCTCTGATCAACCCCCCTTTGAAACGTTTTCAGTGCTCAGTGTGAGGCACGTGGTTGTGTTTTCACACTGGCTTTTTCAGAACTATCATTTGTCTGCAAACCCAAAGGCCCTCCTAGCTACAGTATATGTTTTAAACTGTTGCAATACCTAGTTTGTGCCTAACCATGTTATAAGAGGCTCCTCCCTGCCTCCTTCTCTTTGTGGACATAAAGGGACATGTTAGGAACCCATATTTTAACCTCCATTCCTGGACGAAACAAGGTCATCCCATTTCCCCCTCTTCCTGTTCCTACAGGCAAGAAAAAAATATTGTGTAAACCTGTTTGGACCACTTACTGTGGCTCCAAGGAAACGGCCGCCAGGTCCCTGTGGCCTCTAGGCACATGGGTGGCCAGGCAGCTCTGGGCGGTGCATACGGCCTTTGCTCCTGCAGGCACCGCCCTCCACAGTTCCCATTGGTCACGGTTCCCGGCCAATGGGAGCTGCAGAGCCGGTATTCGGGGTGGGGACAGCGCGCAGAGCCTCCCAGTCCCTGACCTCCCCAGCACCTAGAGGCCACAGGGACCTGGCAGCCGCTTCCAGGAGCAACACGGAGTCAGGGCAGGTAGATAGCCTGCCTTAGCCCCAGGCCTCTGCTGTGCCACCAACTAGACTTTTAATGGCCTGGTCAGCGGTGCCAACTGGAGCCGCCAGAGTCCCTTTTCAACTGGGCTTTCCGGTCAAAAACCAGGCGCCTGACAACCCTAGTTAAGAAAGTCACCAATGCAGTACCACATGAGAAGCCCTTGAAAATACTCACTGCCTCATTGGCATACCCTATGCTCACGTGTTCCTTTGAAACTTACTGTACAGAAAAACTGCAGCCTTGCTCTTCAGAGGCAAATTCAGATAGGATCATTGGAATTCAGTCTCTGTAGATGGAGGCAGCTTGGTCTCACCCACTGATCAGAGACAGAAGAGCACCCAGCTGATTAGTACTGGCTACCTGGTAGGGTGTGCTTGCCTTGCTTCATGTGGGGTCAAGGTCTGTGGAGCAAGAGGAAGACAAGTCCAGCCTGGAGAAGGGAGGAACCAGGAGAAGTCTGCTTAGGGATATGGGGGAGTGTAACGATCGTAGGGTTCATTAACTAACAAACCAGGGAATGAGAAAGGAATAACACTTTAATAAAAGGAACGGGAGAGCATCGCCGGTGAGCTGTTGCATGCAGCCATGTGGTGTTCCAACCCCTGCTTCCAGGGCACATCTCCAAATTCCTATGTTCATAATACTGTCCCTCATGAGGGAGTATCTCCACATCACAGTCTTTCATAAACACATCTCTACAGTGGGCTAGGTTGGGAAGAAGTGTCTGGGGGAAAGTAAGTTGAGAGCAGGTCGCTTTGGGATGGGGAAAGGCACACATATTTTGGAGTGCATCTGGGTCCTGTTTTAACTTTAATCCATCAATGCCATCCTTTAGTGCAATTTAAAGTGTTGCATTAAAAGAGTTAATACGCTTCCTGAAAGGTAACTGACTGAGTACTAAATAAGAAAATATCAGTATTCAAATAAAGCCAATATGAGGCGGTCAATGGGAGGCTTCCCTCCTGTGACGTTGCACTCCATACTGTTTTATGGAAATATGCTTATGAGTGTAAATATGATGTAACTGGAATATGCTTCATGCAAAAGATCTCTTGTAAGGTATCATTACAAAGCTTATGATCTACTGAGTGTGTTCATCCTGTTTGTTTGTATGTATTATTTCTATGTCTGGAGTTAGGAAAATAAGATATAAACTTGTATTACTTATGTAAACATATTAAGTGGAAGCCATTAAGGGTGCTTCAGAATCAATGAACTGTGAATGGGTTTGTTTACCTGCAAGCCTTCCTGTGTATGTGTTGGCCAACTCCTAGGTAATGAAGAAGGAGGTCTTACAGTGACATGTGATCATGTCACCTGAACTGGAATCCATCTTAAACCTGGTGCTTTTCCATTTAGAAGGAGGGGTGGGGACCAGAGATAAAAGATTCCCGCCTTGTGCCAAAGCTATAAAAGGGGGTGGAACAGAACAAAAGGAGGGCCAGTCATGAGAACACCCCTAGTTTCCACCTAAGATGTCTGCTGGAACTCACAAGGACTGTACCAGGGGAAAGGATTGGGCCCAGACTAGGAAGGAGTCTAGTCTGTGAAAGAAGCTTATTGGAACATCTCTGAGGGTGAGATATTATCTGTATCAGTTTCTTAATGTATTAGACTTAGACTTGCGTGGTTTTGCTTTATTTTGCTTGGCGACTTACTTTGTTCTGGCTGTTATTACTTGACACCACTTAAATCCTACTTTTTATACTTAATAAAATCACTTTTGTTTATTAATTAACCCAGAGTAAGTGATACCTGGGGAAGAAAACAGCTGTGCATATCTCTCTATCAGTGTTATAGAGGATGGATAATTTATGAGTTTACCCTGTATAAGCTTTATACATAGTGAAACAGATTTATTTGGGGTTTGGATCCCATTGGGAGCTGGGTGCTGGAGATAGGAGACCTGCTGAGCAGTTTTTGGTTAAAGTCCGCAGCTTTGGGGGCATGGACCAGACCTGGGTCTGTGTTGCAGCAGGCTAGCGTGTCTGGCTCAACAAGGCAGGGTTCTGGAATGCCAAGTTGGCAGGGAAAACAGGCTCAAAGGTAATTCCAGCACGTCAGGTGACAGTCCCAAAGGGGTCTCTGACCGAATCCATCACACCTCCTACCTCCAGTTTGCTCTGAAGCAAAGAGATTTTCTGATCAAGTAGTTACCGCATGTACTCGTTCATTAGCCCGTTCGTTTATAAGCCGACCCCCCAAAATAGATAGGTAAAAATAGCAAAAACTGTATGACCCTTTCATAAGCCAACCCTATATTTCAGGGGTTGGAAAACTTTGGCTCCCAGCCCGTCAGGGTAAGCCACTTGGATTGTCTGCAGGCATGGAGCCCCTCAGCTCCCTCTGGCCGCGGTTCGCCGTTCCCAGCCAATAGGAGCCGTGGGAAGTTTAAAATCATCAAATTTTGGTGTAGACCCATTTATAAGCCGACCCCTGCTCTTTGATGTATCACTTTTTTACCAAAAATATTCGGCTTACGAATGAGTATATACAGTATTTGTTTTTGGCAGTATTGGGGTTCTGGTCTTCAATTTCAACTAAAAATAACTGATAGACTAATACCAATCCAAATTTTATAACAGAATGATAAAAATAAAAAATGCAAGGTTCCTTTGATTTTTTTTTAAACTACCAATAGTATCCTGGTTGCACATAACAGCAGCCTGGGCACTGGGCTATGAAGTGGTGTCCGTTAGCAGAGCACAGCAGTAGCTAATGTTTAATAGTAGTATTAAATAGTTTTGTCTCATTGAAGCCTTCCTGAGCATTTCTTTGCTTTTTAAAAGACTTAGGCTCATGATTTTCTCTCATGCATTCATACTGGAACAAACTGCAGAATTATGCAGTCAAAGTTAAAAAGGAATGTATAGAGACTGATAAGTGAAAATGCAGTTTACTGGCCAAAAAGTAAAAACAGAAACTGAAATCAGTATCCCTAAATATAATAATATTTTGCTCTTTCAGACTGCCTTCAGACAAAGGATATCTGAACATTTTACAAACAGTTAATTAATCCTCACCTTACTGCCCTCATATTACAGATAAGGAAAATTAGGCACAGAGAGACTGATTGATTTGTTTAAGGTCACACAGAAAATCTGTGCCAGAGCCAGATCTCCTGGTTCTAGTGATGCTTTAACTACAAGAACAAAGGAAAATGTAACAAGCTCTTATGAATGTTCAGGTTTAACTAAATTTTATTTATAAAATTATAAAGAGTTAGCATTAATGTAGTGCTTTTCAGCTATGTGTAACCCATGCTGCCTGTGTGGCTCTTTGTCCCATCTGGTGGCTCAGATGTTTATAGAAGTTTATGAGTTTGCTATTGCCTCTGAGCTAAGACTTTGGTCCTATAGTTCCAGCAACAGAGGCTTGTACTTTTTAGATCCCAAGGTCCTGGTTTCAGTCCCTGCAGGCAGCCCATCCAGAGGCATTGTTACATGTCTATCAAAGCATTTATTCCCTGCTTGCAATGGCAATTTTTGCACATTTTGCTTCCAAGATTACCAAATGAAAAGATAAGGATTTGCCCTAGATTGATTGGTGCAAAGTTCATATGATGTAACTTTTATGCCTCTCACACTTCCTTCAAATTATATTTTATGATTTTATTTTATGTGTATGTCTGCCTGAAATCTATCAGTGAAAAAGCCAATATGCAAACCAATGTTAAATGAAAGCTGTTTTATTTCAGAGGATTATCAATAATTATTGATTTTTTCGCCCTACCATTTCCAGAATGATTGGAAAACTTTCCTAAATATTTCTTATGAAACATTCAAAGTAACAAGCATATTGAAAAATTAATACTTTCCATAGATTCCATTCATCGTGGGTATTGTATATTAACTCACATAGATTACTGTAGTTCTTAGCACAACAGTATATTTTGGGCCTGTAGTCCTGACTCCAATAGTTTTGCCCATACACAGACAGAAGGATTTGGCTGTTTTTATATTCTTAATATAGGCAGGCTTATTTTATACAATATTTTCTTTTAACAATTTAGCAGTACTGTATGCTATTAAAAGGCCTGATCCCATGAAGTGTTGCACACTCTCAACTCATCACCTTGCAGGACTGGGCCTAAAGATTTTGTTATCAGGAAAGTCTCCTGTTTCCCTATATAACAAAGAATAAGGAATTATACCATAACTAAATGAACAGAGCAAGTTTGGTAGGTATGCTTACAAAGAGCCATTGTGAGCATTTTCATCATATTAAAAAGTGAGAAACAAGGTCACTTTAAACAGTATATCAAGGGTTGTGACATTGATGGGGTTTTCAGGTAACCAGCTCTGCAGTGAATCCGATCTGACATTCTAGATAGATTAAATTCTAATAGAGATTTGGAGTAAGGAAAAATGTTTCTGGTATCAAATCCAAAATCCAAGGTTTTATTTGTGGTATGTTTGCGTTCTAATTTTTTTTTTAATCTCTTTCAAACCATGTTGTATAGTGCTGACTACTGAAAAGGTTTTGGGTGTTTTTGTGGGCCTTAACATTCATTGTTCTACCTGCAGAATGTGATTTCCATGCAGGAACTCATGCAAATCTGTCAGTTCCTCTTTTTGGGAACTAGTGTTTTTCAAATGTCTGCACTGTATGTTCATAATTTCATTTCTAACTCATTGAGCACTGTTCAGATTTATCAACTGACTCCTCTCTGTGCTAGAACTTATTTTGTTTTCAGGATTACAAAAATTAAAGGGTTCCCCTGATTCAATACAGAGGTTTACATCTTGGCCACACTGCAGTCAATGGGACTTTTGCCCCTGACTTCAATGCAGTCAGAGTTCACCCAGAAAGAAGTCAAGAAGGGCTTCTAATAACAGTAATTAGATAATGTATTTTAAAAATTGCACAATCTATCACTCCCTCTCTTCCTGTAAATATATGGTAGCTGCTGTACTCCGAACTTCCCAAATATAGGGCCTAGAACAGGGGTGGTCAATCTGTGGCTCCGGAGTCACATGCGGCTCTTCAGAAGTTAATATGCGGCTCCTTGTATAGGCACCGACTCCGGGGCTGGAGCTACAGGCGCCAACTTTCCAATGTGCTAAGGGGTGCTCACTGCTCAATCCCTAGCTCCCTAGCTCTGGCCCCCACTCCACCCCTTCCCACCCGCCTCCCCTGAGCCATGCCCTCGCTCCTCCCCTTTCCACCCCACCCAAGCCTCCTGCACGCAACAAAACAGCTGATCAGGAGGTACGGGGAGGGAGGGGCAGGTGCTGATTGGCAGGGCTGCCGGTGGGTGGGGGGCAGGGAGCTGATGGGGGGCTGCTGACGTATTACTGTGGTTCTTTGGCAATGACATTGGTAAATTCTGGCTCCTCAGGCCAGGTTGTCCACCCCTGGCCTAGAAGATGCTGCATGCCCTCAACTCCCATCATCAATGGATGTTGAGGGTGCTCTGCAATAGGGCCATTGTGCTTGCTGGGTGAAATTCACTCTTATGCCAGCAGAAGGCTTTTGGACCACTTAAATCCAACTTAAAATACAGCTTAAGTGGGACTTACGTGTTGCATAGCCCTTGTAGTGGGCCATTGGCACAAGGGTGAATTTCATCCACTATATGTATCATACCTGCCCTCGGGTGTTCCCAGTAGAGAAGTCTGAGAATAGTGGACTCAAGAGGGGTAAAATCCTGGCTTTATATAAGTCAATGAGAGTTTTGCCTTTGACTTCAGTAGAATCAAGATTTCACCCAAGGAATTTAAATCACTCGGATTTCTATTTTTGTGGGGGTTAGTAACAGGCTGGCTAGACGCTGAATTATATAGAAAGTGTGACTTAGATTGTGTGGCTGGTTTTGAATGTAACTGTAATATTGTTGTAACCGGAAAGGAATAACTATACTGCTGCTGGGATTTATAGGCTAATCGTATTCCCTTTGAAGTCAATGAGAGCTTTGCTATTGACTTCAGTAAGAAGAGGATCGGGCCATATATTAACATGTCCATATAAACACTTAGGAGAGAAGGGTTAGCTGAAAAACTGGCATGTTTTAACTGTATATGGGTTTGAGCTACAATAACACACAGCCAGTTGTAGCAAGACAGCCCCTAAGTAGACACTAGTGATAGGTGATCTAGAAATAACTACAAGAAATAGATAGCCCCCTGCCCACCCTGACCCCTGCACCCCCTCACACACCCCCAGCCCCCTGCCTGACCCCTGCACCCCCTCACACATCTCCAATCCCCTGCCCTGACCCCTGCACCACCCCCCACATACCCAGCCCTCCCCACACCCCATTCTCTGACTCCTGAACCTCCCCACATCCCCACCCCCATCCTGAGCACCAAACAGGAGCTCCTGCACCCCACCCCATTCCCACCTGCACCCCTTGCACCAAACAGGGAGCTGCCCCAGGTAAGTGCTCCACACCCCAATCTCCTGCCCCAATCCTGAGCCCCCTCCCGCACCCTAGCTCCTGGCCAGACCCCACACCCCAACTTTTTTTTACAATATTTGGAAAAATCATTAAGTGGTCCGTCGAGACCCTCCGTAATTTTCAAGTGGTCTGTGGAAAAATAAGTTAGACTACAAGAACAATCAAGGTACCTCACTTTATTTTCATTTACTTGCTATTATAGGAGGAGGAGGAAGAAAAAAAGAATGAAAAATGGGGGTGGGGGGAGAGAAGAGAGAATTCTTTTTCTTGGCTGGGTTCCAAGGAGGGGCCCCAAAAATGAAGCTGAGCACAGAGCCGGGGGCCCCACTAACTCTAAATTCACCACTGGCTGTAACATCACCTGGGCTGGGGATACTGTGTCAGCTGATACCCACAGTCTCCAACCTACCTGGGCAGTACAGCAGACATGGCCCTGCCCATTAGTTCTTCTCCACTCCCTAGCCCACCCACCCCTTGCTTCCCACTGCTTAAGGCTTAAGGCTTAGCCCTCTCACTTTTAAAAATGATTGCTTGCCCCTCCTTCCCCCTCAGGCTTTTCTGGCACCCCTGTTGCCAGGTATCCAGTTTTAGACTGGAAACTCAAGTAGAAAATGGGACCTGGGTGTCAGTTAGCAGTGCTGACTGGAAACTAAAAGTCCAGTTATAGGCTATATATAACCTCCGCTCCTCCCACTCCCAATACCCACCCCAGAGGGCTGGAAGAGAACCAGTCCTGCTGCTGCGGGATGTCACAGAGTGTAGGGGAGTCAGGGTCTTGCACCCCGCCCCCACTTCCTGCAATTCACTATGACTCTCTGCCAGCCAGTAAAACAGAAGGTTTATTAGATGACAGGAACACTGTCAAAGCAGAGCTTGTAGGTATGGAAAACAAGACCTTTCAGTCAGGTCCGTCTTGTCGGGTAGGGAGCCCAGACACCATTTCCCCAGCCAGCTCCAAACTGCAACCCCCTCCAGCCCCTCCTCTGTCCTTTGTCTCTTTCCCAGGCCAGGAGGCCACCTGATCTCTTTGTTCTCCAACACCTTCAGTTGGCACCTTGCAGGGGAGGGGCCCAGGCCATCAGTTGCCAGGAGACAGGGTGTCAGCCATTCTCTGTGCAGACAGCCCTGCCCTCTAGAGCTCTGCAACAATCACACACCCTTATCCTACCACCTAGATACTTAAAAAATGCATAGGGGAAACTGAGGCACCCACACAGTATTCAGAGAAAACATTAAGAACATTCCCACTTTGTCACACTGGAGGAGGGGCAGCTCAGTGCAGAGAAAGACGAAGAGAATTGGCTAGAACCAGGGAGAAGGTAGGTACCCTTTCTATGTGTGCAGGGGCGGGGACGGGGAGATACTGTTTACCCCCTCCCCAGCCCTACTGCACTTGCAGTTTACCCCTGACCCCTCCCTTGCTCCAGGGACCAACCCTAACTCCCGCCCCACTGTGCTTTTGCCCCCGGCCCCTTTTACAATCATTCCCCAGGGGGGCCCACAAATATGTTTGGAGCTAGGCCCACAAAAAGTTAATCCGGCCCTGGGTGGGTATGGTGTGATGACTGAAAAAAGGTGTCCTTTCCCTCCTCCCATTCTTTCATATACACACAGTGAAAATATTGGCTGAATGACCCCACTTTCCAAGCTACAAGGAGCATTCAGTCTATGATGCTTTGTATTGCAGGAGTGCTAGGGATCTTAATCATACCCGAGGACCCTATCGCGCTGGCTCTGGTCAAATACAGACTAGCTCTTCCCATCCCCATTTAAGTTTGGCTATATTCAGAAGAGTGATTATTGAAAAAATGTCACCTTATTAAAAAGATCTGTTTTCTGAGAGAATAAGGTCATCCTCCATGCCCAATGAAGATGTAACCCCTCTGCTGAGACTGCCAGCAGTGGTGGTTGTGAAGTGGACTCATGCCAAATGGGGTTCTCCCCAGGCATGTTAACTGGACACTTATTTTAATTTTTTAAAATTGCACTTGTCAGACCTTTCCCTGGCATAATTCCACAGAATCTCTTTAAAAGCATGCAAAATGAAGTGAATGGTGTCACTTTAAATATAACAACATCAAAACCTAGAAATGAGCTGTAAACACAACCATACCCTTTAGATCACCTACTCAGCCAAAAGCCTCAGTAAAGAGACCTGGATCATAGAATCATAGAATCACAGAATATCAGGGTTGGAAGGGACCTCAAGAGGTCATCTAGTCCAACCCCCTGCTCAAAGCAGGACCAATCTCCAACTAAATCATCCCAGCCAGGGCTTTGTCAATCCGGGCCTTAAAAACCTCCAAGGAAGGAGACTCCACCACCTCCCTAGGTAACGCATTCCAGTGCTTCACCACCCTCCTAGTGAAATAGTGTTTCCTAATATCCAACCTGGACCTCCCCCACTGCAACTTGAGACCATTGCTCCTTGTTCTGTCATCTGCCACCACTGAGAACAGCCGAGCTCCATCCTCTTTGGAACCCCCCTTCAGGTAGTTGAAGGCTGCTATCAAATCCCCCCTCATTCTTCTCTTCTGGAGACTAAACAATCCCAGTTCCCTCAGCCTCTCCTCATAAGTCATGTGCTCCAGACCCCTAATCATTTTTGTTGCCCTCCGCTAGACTCTTTCCAATTTTTCCACATCCGTCTTGTAGTGTGGGGCACAAAACTGGACACAGTATTCCAGATGAGGCCTCACCAGTGTTGAATAAAGGGGAACGATCATGTTCCTCGATCTGCTGGCAATGCCCCTACTTATACAGCCCAAAATGCCGTTAGCCTTCTTGGCAACAAGAACACACTGTTGACTCATATCCAGCTTCTCGTCCACTGTGACCCCTAGGTCCTTTTCTGCAGAACTGCTACCTAGCCATTCGGTCCCTAGTCTGTAGCAGTGCATGGGATTCTTCCGTCCTAAGTGCAGGACTCTGCACTTGTCCTTGTTGAACCTCATCAGGTTATTTTTGGCCCAATCCTCTAATTTGACTAGGTCCCTCTGTATCCGATCCCTACCCTCTAGTGTATCTACCACGCCTCCTAGTTTAGTGTCATCTGCAAACTTGCTGAGAGTGCAGTCCACACCATCCTCCAGATCATTAATAAAGATATTAAACAAAACCGGCCCCAGGACCGACCCTTGGGGCACTCCGCTTGAAACCGGCTGCCAACTAGACATTGAGCCGTTGATCACTACCCGTTGAGCCCGACGATCTAGCCAGCTTTCTATCCACCTTACAGTCCATTCATCCAGCCCATACTTCTTTAATTTGGCGGGAAGAATACTGTGGGAGACCGTATCAAAAGCTTTGTTAAAGTCAAGGAATAACACATCCACTGCTTTCCCCTCATCCACAGAGCCAGTTATCTCATCATAGAAGGCAATTAGGTTAGTCAGGCACGACTTCCCCTTCGTGAATCCATGCTGACTGTTCCTGATCACTTTCCTCTCCTCTAAGTGTTTCATAATTGATTCCTTGAGGACCTGCTCCATGATTTTTCCAGGGGATAATCAACAATTCTTCTTTAAATGATGTCCCTGCACCCCCTGCACCTGGGATCTTCATCAATGGGGCCCGTTGGACAGCACATGCGCACCTCTCCATCTTGCGCTGTGAGCAGAATGCATATATAGTGCCATGCAGTCAAACCACCCCCCTCGTTCCTTCTTGACCGCCTTTGGTATGGGAAAGAATCCACAGCAGAGCCTGCTTCTCCTTAGAACTGCTAGATAATGCCTTACCTGTTAGCTTTTAGTGTAGTTCAGTAGATATTTCTTTCCCTTCTCATTCTTGGATATGCAGAATTGGAGCGTAGAGGATGAATAAGCCTTGTGACCAAATAGGTCAATTGCTTTAAGTCCCTGTCATAAGGGTTGGATCTAGGTTGGTATTGATGTCCCTTTTTGTGCAGAGCATTGACAACAAAGGAATTTGGAGTGGGGTCCCTAACGAGGGACAGGGAGGGAAGGTGGGCAGGATAGATAGGAATGGGATGGAGTATCCTTCCTTGATGATCTGAATGAAATTTTGCAGATGCTCTGACGGAGAAGGGAAGCTTACAGAAAACAATGGGCCTGAGTCTAAGGGTGAAAACCAGGAGTAATTACTAAGGTCGGGGCGTTGCACTAGTGGGAAACTGGGGTAGACAAAAGGAGAATCCTACCAATATGCTGGTTCTGCCACATGTTCTGTTGCCTTTATTTCAGCTTTTCTTTGGCTAGTTTTCATTGATGGATGGATTGCAGTGTCCTGCAAATAAAGTACATGAGAGGTATCAGTGAGAAAATTATATAGCTCTTTAGTCATTAATGTGTCAAACTAAATATTTGAGATGTTGGCAAGATAGGAATATGGATTTATTAATGCTAAAAGGGAGACTATATTGTTCCGTTGTTAGCTGCAGGTTAACTCCTGCTAGAACTAGTTGGCAGAAACCCAAGGGTATTCATAATAGGCAGCTGTATTCATTTCAATGAAGTAAACAACAACATAATATTTAGTCTCCCGAGTCCAGCTTCTTCTGGCACAACTTGTGCTTTCTGGCCTTTTAATGTATGTTTTAGCAACAGCAGCAGAAACAGTATTAAATAATTCAACCTTTCTAAGTAAATACCTTTATGGGGTGTCCACTGTGAAGCCTGAATATAAATCAATAGACAAACAAATATGATTGATCTGGGAGAACGTTTCCTCTACTTCTAACAGTCTCGGTTCTAAACCTCAAAAGAGTCAGCACATTGTGCTGAACCAATTCAAACTTAAATAAGGTTTGGCAGCGTGAACAGAGCAAAGTTTAGAAATTGTGTTTTAGCCTAGGTCTGATTGTCCCCCCACCCTTAAATTGAATTGAGTTAGGCCTGCTCTACACTGCACATTTAGGGGGATGTAAGGCAGCTTATGTCAACCCAATTATGTCAGTGTCTACACTACTGCCTTGTACTGCTGATGTAAGTGCCCTACTACACCGACATCATAACTCCACCTCCACGAGAGGCGTAGGGCTTATGTCAGTGCAGTTAGGGCAACACAGTGTTTGCATAGACACTGCGTTACTTACATCTGCTGTTAGCTCTCCAAGCTGTGAAAGTGACAAGAAAGCCAGGCAGCTAGAGTCCAGCTGCTCCCCCGGCGATCTGCGCGGCTGGCCCCCACTTCCAGCTGGAGGCCAGGGCAAGGAGCCTGGGCAGCTGGACCCGGCGAGGAGTGGCTCCCGGCGGGGAGCAGGTGGGGTGGGGGCCGAGAAGCCCTAGGCGGCTTCCCCACTGTTCCCGGCGGGGAACGGGGAGGAGTCTATGGGGCAGCCAGGCTCCCAGCAGGGAGCTGCCGTCGGAGCTGAGAGGCAAGGCTCTGCTCCCCACACTACCCCTCTTAGGTTGGTGGAAGTGCTCCTGGTGAGGAGGTGCAGCACCGACCCAAGGAAGGTAGTATGGACATGCACAACCACAGGAATCATTGCAGAGGCTGTAGGTCGACCTAATATAGTTTTTAGTGTAGACTTATCCTTAGTCTGAGTTGGAGTAAAATTGGGCTTTAAACCATTTTAAGAAATATCCGATTTGTTTCAATGTGTTCTCTTCAGGTTATAGGCAAAGGCACTGATAAGCCTAACTATCTACAAATACATATTAACATGTTGGGAAGGAACTGGTAAACTAGTTTGTCAGATAGTATTATTTGTATTACAATAGCACCTACAGCCCCATACAGATCACCCCATTGCTGTGCTAAGCACTAACACATAGTGAGAGCCTCTTCCTATGCCAAAGAAGTTGCAATCTAAATAGACAAGCGGTGGCAAGGGAAGCAGAAGTGGAAGTGACTTGCCCAAAATCACATGGCTGGTCAGAAACAGAACCCAGGATTTCTGGTTCTCAGCCTAGTACCCTAGCCACTAACCATACCACGCATTTGGAAAGGAGGGTTAGGGCTGGTCTACAGTGAAAAATTACATCAGCATAGTTTCATCTCTCAGAGGTGTGAAAAATCCACACTCCAAGGAGATGTAGCTCTACAGACCTAACCCCTGGGGTAGACAGCGCTAGGTTGACAGAAAAAGTCAACTTAGCTACCACCTCTCGGGGTATAACATCTCCCGTCACTGTAGTGAATATCTATGCTGTAGCATTTAAGTATAGACAGAACCTTAAAGTTGAGGCTAACCTACAGGGCTCTCCCACATCATCAAGGGCTAAAGGCATCGTAACTGTGGCACTCTGAGTAGTGGAAGTTAAAAGTGCTACCTTCGAGACTTTTCTTAGTCTATAGAGTAGTGATAACTGTGTGTCAACCCTCTTGACTGTGTGCTGCCCCAGGCCTACATGAACTTACACTCACCTTTCAGTTAAAATGCTCTGGAAACGTCTGGTTTTTTCTGTACTCAAATTAAATTAGAATGATTCTAAATCTACTTACATAACCTCTTGTTCCTTTTACAAACATAACATTTCTAATCAAAATGTAGATGCAAAAATAAACAAAAAGAAGGAGACCAAGCATGACATCGCTTTGTTTTAGGGGGAGGAGGAATAATATAATTCAATAAGACTAGCTCATGCCCTCTGATTAAAGCTTTTTTTGAAATAACAGATAGGGCAGCTGAGATCTCCATTGAGATAAAGGTAGTTAGTATAGATCAAAAGGACTCGAACACATGTCAGCTAGATTAAATGACAGGATGTGGTGAAGTGCTGGGCATGGTATCCGGTAACTTTATGTACAAGAGCTTATTTGTTGAATGCAGATACTTCTGATAGATTATATACACTTTAAATTGAAAGCAATCTATAATGGTTAGTGTTTGTTCTGATATTGTTCCAAGACCATATTTCTTCTAATTAGTGCATCGCTGTAATTTTCTATAGCTGGCTGTTTTCCTAAACTTGTGGTAGTAAATTACATTAGAAACCCCGAGTTGTTTTTTCCAAGTGAATCGGTGTTCTAGGTACTCACTACCTCCTGTGGATAAATTTGGTAGTGTAGTAGCACCCTCGATAATCTGTACATTATTCCCTGATAACCAGAAACTTCTATGCTCAAACTCTGTTCACTTTTTTTTTTAACATTATCTTAAGAAAAATTTTAAATATTTCAATCTCTGACTCTGCTCCCAGGCTCCTTTTAACATGAAGCCCATGATAAGATTAGGGGTAGATTTAAAGGGCCTGGAATGCAGATATCTCCTCTTCTGGACTTTTTAAAAGTATTTTTACATTGTTTTAAAGCACTTTGGTACTTAATTTTTAAGTACTGTAGTAACATTTCTTTCCCAATGTGGGCCTTATGGTACTATGTAATGTCATATCATCCTTAGCTGACATGTGCAATAGGTGATAGGACGTGTCACATAACTGAACATTGAGATTCCCCAGCTTCATTGACAATATCTTCCTGGCATCATTTTATTTGAGAATTTAGTCACGTATTTGGGATGAAATCCAGTTGCCACTGAAATCAATGGCAAAGCTCCCATGGACTTCACTGGGGCCAGGATTTCACCAATGATAATCAAAGAATATCAGGGCTGGAAGGGACCTCAGGAGATCATCTAGTCCAACCCCTGCAGGCATAGTGGCTTGGGGTTGTGGTGACACAAGGGAACTTGTGGAAGTGGGGACAGAGATCATCAGTGGAGACAGGGGGTCTTGTTTTCCCCACCAGTAATGAAGAGGGGAATATAAACACCATGTTGGAAATAAAAATGATCCAGTCTCCTGCCACAAGGTAGTTTCTCATCCTTTCTGCAGAGTTTGGGTGGGGCCTCAGGCAGAAGAGGAGGGGTGGGGCAGGGCCTCAGGTGGAAGAGATGAGGTGAGGCCACAGAGGGGGCAGGGCCTCTGGCATCCCCACTTTCGGGAACAGTCTGCTACCCCTGCGTCCAATGGAAAAAGGAGGGTCCGCGCCTCCACAACTGCCCACGGGGCTCTTATCCCAACCCAGCAGCTGTGAGGAGCTGCGGACCCTCCATCTGCCCTGGGTGGGGGCCCACAGGCGGGGGAGAGGAGGGCCAGGGGCGGGGCCCAGCCCATCCACTTTCAAAATATGGGAGGGTCATATTTTGACCCTCCCACATTCTGGCACCCCTTAATTTGGACGGCATATCTTTTCTATATGGGTCACCTTACAAGGCTTTTGCCTGTCATCAGCTAATAAGAAACACCTACAGTAGATAGACAATGTTGAGAACTCCTCATGCAGACTACATGGAATACCAGTTAGGTCAATCAGGATAGGAGGAAGTATAATAGAGATGCTAGCTGAAGCAGGAAGTAAGTTGACTTCTTGTAAAAAAAAAATCAGTTAATAACCTTTCCATAACTGTTCTCTTCAAGATGTGTTGCACATGTCCATTCCACTGTAGATGTGTACATGCTCCGAGCACAGTCGCTGGAAATTTTTCTCTCAATGGTACCCATTGGGTCAGCTCTGTGCCCCCGGGTGCCACACGCTCATAGTGCTGGTGTAAAGGGCCCGACCAACTTCTTTGCTTTCTTCCAGCCAACTCTGAAAGAGGGGTAGGAGGGCTGGTAGTGGAATGGACACATGCAACACATCTTGAAGAACTACAGTTACGGAAAGGTTAGTAACTGTTTTTCCTTCTTTGAGTGCTTGCTCATGTCCACTCCATGTTAGGTGACTCCCAAGTAGTAGCATATGATGGTGGGATTGGAGTTCATGGACATGCTGACTGTAAAACAGCTTGACTGAAACTGGCATCATCCCTTGCCTGTTGAGTAATGGCATAATGAGCAGAGAATGTATGCACTGATGACCAAGTCACTGCTCTGCAAATGTCCTGAATAGGGACCTGAGCCAGGAATGCTGCTGATGAAGCTTGTGCACTCATGGAGTGGGAAGTCAGGATAGCTGGTGGCGGAATACCGGCCTGCTCATAAGAGAGGCGAATGCACAATGTAATTCACCATGAAAGCTTCTGAGCCAAGATAGGGAGACCTTTCATCCTTTCCGCAATTGCTACGAAGTTGGAACAGTTTGGTCCTCTCGATGTAGAATACTAGGGCATGTCTGATGTCCAGAGTGGGGAGACATTGCTCCTCCCTGTTCATGTGTGGTTTTGCGTATAAACTGGCAGGAAGATTGTCTGTCTGATTACTGTGAAACTGCAAAACCACCTTTGAGAGGAAAGCAGGGTGAGGTGCAGCTGCACCTTATTCTTGAAGAAGATCATATATGGGGGTTCCGATGTGACCTCCTGGCTGAAGTAATAGCCACGAGACAGGCCACCTTCCAGGAAAGGTATGACAAGTGGCACATCACCAGTGGCTCAAATGGCGGGGCCCATAAGTTTTGATTAAAAAAACAGGTTTAGGTTCCACAGGGGCATGGGTTCCCATCTGGGTTATAGTCTTTCTATGCCTTTGAGGAAACAAATGGACATCTTGTGCAAAAAACGGGATTGTTTATGCACTCAGGGGTGGAATGCTGAAATCGCTGCAAGGTGAACGTTAACTGATGAAATCGCTAAGCCTTTTTGTTTCATGTGTAACAAATACTCAAGAACAGCCTGCAGTGACAACTGTGTGGGTGAGACTCTGCACTAGGATGCCCAAATGGAGAACCGCTTCCATTTGGAGAGGGATCATACCCCTGATAGAGGGTTTCCTGCTACCTAATAGGACCTGGCACACCGGCTCTGAGCAGGCCAACTCCACAGTATTTAGCCATGGAGCTTCCAGGCCATCAGGTGGAGGGCACTGAGGTTTAGGTGGAGCAGCTGATTGTGGTCCTGGGAGATCAGGTCCAGAAGTAGAAGGAGTGGTATTGGAGTTGCTACGGAAAGGCCTACCGGTGTGGCAAACCAGTGCCGACGGAGCCAGGTTGGGGCTATGAGAAGAGAGGGTTACTCGCCTTGTGCAGTAACCGAGATTCTTCGAGATGTGTGTCCCTGTGGGTGCTCCACTTTAGGTGTCGGTGCGTCCCGGCACCGCTGATTGGAGACTTTTTGTAGCAGTGCCTGGTCGGGACGTGCATGCGCAACAGGCGCCTTGTGTGGTGTTAGCACTCACCCCAACCCCCCGCTGCCCGTTCCTTCTCTACCGTGAAGCTCCTCTATAGAACTCTGGAGTAGAGGGGAGGAGGGTGGGTGGAGCACCCTCAGGAACACACATCTTGAAGAATCTCAGTTACTGCACAAGGTGAGTAACCCTCTCTTCTTCATCGAGTGGTGTCCCTGTGGGTGCTCCACTTTAGGTGACTGTAGAGCACTACCCCATTAAGGTAGGCTGGGCTCCGGAGTTGGTTGAATAGTGGAGGATAGTACCGTCAGACCGAGTATTGCATCAGCTTTAGAATCTTCTGTCATTGCATAATGGTTTGTGAATGTGTGTATTGATGCCCAGGTTGCAGGTTTGCATATCTCTGTGATTGGTACATATGTAAAAATGCGGTCGAGGTGGAAATGGCTCTAGTTGAATGTGCTCTAACCCCTTGTGGGGGCTCTATATTTTGTTGTTGGTAGCATGTTCTTATGCAGTTTGCAATCCATTTAGACAATCTCTGTTTTGAGATGGCCATGCCTTTTCATCATTCCATAGTGGATATGAAAAGTCTTGGTGACTTAAGGAACAATTTTGTTCTGTCTTGGTAAAATGTTATTGCTCGTCTAACATCTAACATGTGGAATACGGATTCCTGAGCAGATTCATGCGGTTTAGGGTAGAACGCAGGAAGATGTATGGGTTGGTTGATATGGAATTTTGAGGTCACTTTGGGTGTGGTCTCAAAGTCACCTTGTCTTTAAAGAATACAGTGTAAGGTGGATGGGCCATCAGGGTCCCGATCTCACCCACTCTGTGTGCCGCTGTGACTGCTACAAGGAACACTACTTTCATTGATAGATGTAGTAGCGAGCAGGTAGTAAGAGGTTCAGTTGGGGATGTGATAAATGAAGGGGGGGGGGGGGAGCTCCCTTTTTATGGACACCCAGCTATAAAGTCCCTCTTGGTGGCTGTTCTCTGCTTGTTTTACCTGTAAAGGGTTAAAAAAGTCTCCCTGCATAGGTAAAAGAAAGGGAGTGAGCATCTGACCAAAAAAGCCAATGGGACGGCTAGAACTTTTTAAAATTGAAACAAGCCTCCCCCCTTTGTGTCGGTTGTTGTTCTCCGGGGAAGAGAGGAACAGGGCAGCAGTTATGCTGTGAGAAGCTGAAGGCCAGGTATGAAAATCATCAGAATCATACCTAGAAATTGTTTATTTGGAAACCCAGATATGTAAGTAGATCAGAAAATGTGTAGAACGACACGATTAGTCATCTAAATCCTCCAAATTAAAGGAGGGCGAAGAAAGACTTCACCTAAGGGAGCGCAGGTAGTTTTTCCTAGTGGAGTGCTCCCAATATGATAGCCCAAAACCTGTTCAAACTCTAGCTTACAGTCTTCATGGGTAATCTCCGGACCCACACTCACACCTGGCCATATGCTAGGCTGGGTCCTGGAACTGGATGTTGACAAAAATGCAAGTTCTGCCCCCACCTCCAATTCCAGGTCAGACCACTTCCTCCTCCAGATGGAAATCCGGACTCTCCCAATCACAAGACAAGGAGAAACAACCTGCAGGCACCTCCCTCAAAAGCCCTTTGGGCCCTGCCAAATTCTGACTTACAGATAACTAAGGCCATGATTTAGTCCTGGGTATTTTTAAGAAATGTCATGGACAGGTCACAGGCAATAAACAAAAATTCATGGTCCGTGACCTGTCCATGACTTGTACTATAAATACCCCTGTCTAAATTTTAACTGGGGGGCTGCTGCTCTGGGGGGGGGGAGGGGGACCAAGGGCCAATAGCACCAGCTGCCAGGGGCCACCGAGCTGCGGCTGCTCCCACTGACCACTGCTCAGGCAGTCCACGGGGCCAGCGGCACTGGCTGCTGCCCAGGGCTGCCCAAGCCGCTGCTGGTTTGGCTGGCCCCGGGGCAGCTCCAGCAGCGGCCGGTGTGGCTGTCCCTGGCGCCACCAGAGCAGCTGGCCCTGGGGTCAGTCATACTGGCCGCTGCAGAAGTCACGGAGGTCGCAGAAAGTCACTGAATCCGTGACTTCCGCGACCTCCCTGACAGACACGGAGCCCTACAGCTAACCCTCCCTATCCAAGACGTTAAGGTGTGGGAGTATTAATGAAGCAGCTGATCACTCTGTCTACTACTCTTGCACCAGAGTACCCCTTCCCTCCCGCCAGAGATTGCCATGGTTCTCAGACAATAGAAAACATGCTGTGATACAGTCAGACTCAAGGAATTTCTGCAAACCTAAATCTATGCACTGCACTGAGGGAGGCAGAGAGCCTCCCCCTCCCCACCATAGAAGCTGTAAAGTCACGCTCTGTAGAACGTTGCCAAAATAAAAATGCATGAGTCACTTGCCTACCTGAACAGAAAGCCCAGCATAGGATGCAGTTGAGCTGAACACTTTTTATTGGCTGCATTTAAATTATGATGGTTATTTATATTATGAAGCTGCCTGTCATGGACCAGGACCCCATTGCGCGAGCTGCTGTACAGACACAGAACAAGACGATGGTTCTTGCCCCACCAGCTTACAGTCTAGGTGTAAGACAAAAGGTGGATGCAGACAGAGAGAGGGAAATGCTCTACTATGTGGAGGACATTGTTAATATTGAATTGTTTTTGGTGGAGAAGAGACAGGGGGGTTGGGGACACAGGTAAAATTATGAGGACTCTGGGCCTGATTCTGAGGGAAGAGTTCTGATCTAGGAGTCTCTTACATTCACTTTGCACTGCTGTAAATGCCTACACAGAGAGCAAGACAGAGGAGAACCAGGCCCTCTGACTTTAAAGTTTCTTGAACACAGAAATTATCCACGAGAATGGGCAATCTCTGCCTACTGAGAGAAGAGCTGGAAACAGCTAGAACTTTTCAGACTTAACCAAGCAACTGAGATGAAAAGATCAGAATTTGGTAAAAACTACTGTAGTTCCTCAGCTGGGAATACCCTTGTCTCATTATTGACGGACTCATCATTGTAACAGCAATAGCTCAATGCTATAAACAGACTGAGCTACTGTGTCCTGAAGCACTACAGTTATTAAAACAACAAAATGCTCCACCCACCCTATCTACGTCGTGTATGTAATGCTTTGGAACCCGATGTAGTCTATGTGCAGAAAATACCTGTTAAATGTTTCATATGCCTAGAAAACCCAACTAGTACAGGAGCGCTTGCCTGAGTTTGTGTTTTATATCTTGCTGCTGGGCTATCATGGTGATTAAAAACACATACAGCTTCATTTCCAGAGGAACTGAACATTTGGGAGGTTCGGGGCAGAATACTCTGACCAAGGTCCAGCATGCCAGAGGGGCAGGAAAACTCTTGGAATTCTTTGCACAAATGCACTCGAGTGACTGTAGAGTTTGGATAAGAAGAAGCCTCCCAACCCTATGGATTTTGGGGGCCTACGAGGAATGATATCTTCCCACGCCCAGATACAGGTACAAAGGAACTACCTCCACATGACTCACCTCCCTCTAGCAGTGTGGTTCCTACAGGAGTTGTGGTAGCAGCTTCCAGCTGTACTAACTCCTTGTCTGCTTTCTATTTGGAAATCAGCTAAGTCTTCAGGGGATGATGCAGTGGAGAGGGGCTCCTCCTCCTCAAATCTCCACAGAGCCCTTCGGTTACACAGCAGCTGGGGAAGTGCATCTGTGAGGTCACAGAGACAGGCGTGTTGCCATGGAGGTATCCCTGAAAATGAACTGAGGCTATGAATTGAGGGGGGTGGTTTTTTCAGATCCCTGACAGACAAAAGTGCTAGCGTAGACATCGTCTAAGTGTAGGTGGCTACTGTGCTGCAGCCTGGAGGCGAACAGTTTCAACTTGGGCCCTAAATGTAAATCCACCTCCAAATAGTCGTCAGTGAAATTGTAGTTAGATGTAACTTTCTCCCTGCAGGTCCAAACCCAACAGCCTTGTGCATCATCTGGGGTGAAATTTACTCCATCAGCTCAAAGCCTGAGTAACTGGGCCTTGCCTTATCTGCGCACTTTTGCCGGTATGAGCATCCATTAAGAACTGAACTGAGACCATCAACCCATTTCACACAGGCCAGTAGGTAGATAGTCACTTCCAGCATCAAGTGCCACTTCTGTGGATGTGCACCACTCCTACACCCCTGGGACATGGAGATACTCCCTCTTATTACTGTAGTAGCTCCTGCAAAATGGCACTCACACACCGGAATGTCAACAGGGCCTGATATTCCCCTGATATAACCAGAGCAGAGGGAAGCCAGGTCAGGCATATCCAGGCCAGGGAGTGCTAAAGGAGAGGCAGCTGATCAATGATATGCTCCCCTCTGCTGCCAAACCCACTGAAATGCCTCTGCCCCATCATCAGGGATTTGCAGGGGCTGTGGCCTGGCCTGAGAGGGGGCAGCTGCTCCCTGCACTCCAGACACCACAGATCACCATGTGGGAATTAATGCTGCATCAAGCAGCAGTAACTCATGCAGTTTCAGTGCCTAAACTGCTCACCCACTGCAGGATACTTGTGAAGGAAACCCAGTGCCAGGTCAGCCTTAATTTCCTAGGCCTCTCTTGTGGCTGTTTCCGACTGGTGGGTAAAATATGGCCCCCAGTAAGCACCCATAAGTCTGCAGTGCACTTAGAGATGCCAATAAGAATATTTAGTACTTGTTTACAGGTGCCCCTTAAAAATCAACTGTTACTGATTTATTGAAT